>NW_009952574.1:2103241-2106089 GCF_000747805.2 Chaetura pelagica | reverse complement strand
TGCGCGCGGGGAGATGCGACCCGCGGCGCTGCGCGGAGAACCCGCTCGTTTCGCTGCCCGGTGAAATAATTTAACACTTCCAGAGCCGGGCAGAGCCAACTTCGAGCTGTAGCGAGTGAGCATCGCCGCGGCTGTAGCGGGAACGAACGTGAGGAACCGCTTGCTTTCTTATTTCCGTGTGTGTGTGACTCTTCAGCAGGGTTTTCTTTCCATCCACCTCTGCGTGCGCAGCCTGGAAGGAGCAACTTGCACCAGCTGTCCCCTGTTGGTTTGGTATTCGCAACCCAAATAAAGATTTGGTTGCCCTTCAGCCTTTTTCTCAAGGCTTTCTTATAACGCGGGTGATTAATCAGTTAGGTTAGTGGACAATTCGGCATAACCTTGTAGGAAAATAACTATGCCAGGCTGTGTGGGGTTTGAGTAGTGATGTGCTCCGGCTTTTGATACACCCAGCTCGTAGCAGCAGTTTCCCAATGTGTGCAAATTCGGCGTGCGCTTGGTTTCAGATGAGAATCAAAGGGTAACGACAAGTCGGTTGTTACTTCCAGTAGGAGAAGATCATTGGTTTTGCCAGTGAAGTGCATGGTAGCTTTAAAGTAAAATCTGGGGGGGAGAGGGAGGTGTATAGAGGGGGGCTGTTTTTTCTAGTCAGAAGATGGTTTTCTTCCTTTTAAATGTGGTCTTTCTGGTGCTGCTGGTGGCTTTGAATGTTTGGTTTGGAGAAATGAATTTCATTCTGGTGCCCTGGGAGCCTCATGAGAAGAGGTGCACTACTGTGTCTTTTGAGGGTAGTAATTTTAACTGATCTTGTTAAATAATGCTGTTATTAAATGAGTGCAGATTGAAGCAAATGTATTTTCTATTGCCCACAAGTTGTGTTTCTGAGCTAAATTTCTTTTTATGACTAGAGAGGCTTTTGCACTGCAGTATTACAATACAGCCATATTAAAAAGGTCCTTGGAGCAAATAGCCCTCTAATGCTGCAGCTATGTTTTCAGTAGACTTCAGCAGCTTTGTGGGAAATAATTATGCTGGATTTAAGGAATCTGGGCTGAATTGATCCTGCTTTTTTTAAATCGTGCTGTTGAATGCTTGTAGGTATTCATGTGAGTGGTAAATCTAAACTCAACATCTAAAAAATTACAACCCCCAAGCCTAAAGCTCTAATCTGAATTAAATAATTTTTCACTCTTTTTTTTTGGTGTGTGTGTGTTTGTTTTTGCAACAGGTTCTTCTGGTCTTTTTTCGTTCTTTTCCCCCTCCTCCTTCCTTTAATTGACAGTGAGGTCTGCTGCTTGAATGTATTTCCTTAACCAAGTAGAGTGCAGTGGTACATGCTACTATCATTTACTCCATCTGTGATGCTGCAAGGAATGAGGGCAAGGAAAACTAGAGATAAGAGGGAAAAAGATTCCTGAGGTTGATGGTATTGACATGTTGAGTGATGAAGGTTTATTCTGAGGAACCCAAACACGTTTTAGATGGTGGTTTCTGTGGGATGTCATGCTGAAATCACAGGATAGGTCAGCATGGATCCTTCAGCCATCTCACACCAAATTCTCTGGTGTGTACTTGGAAGGTGTGAAAAGTAGACATGGCACTAAGCTACTTACCTGCTAATGTCAATATTTGGTGCTAAAATTTTAATTCTGAGGGGAAGGTTGCTTACTCTTCTCTAACTGTAGCTCTTCATTACTGGTTTTTGTTTGCTCTAGTAAACAAACACACATAAATTTGAGTTAAATGTATAAACTGCTGGAACCAGAGTGAGAGAATGACTCTGTTTTTTAAAAAATAAAATAATTAAAATATCTTATGCCACTGACTGGCTGAAGCACAGCTTTGAGCTGATCACTGAAGCACTGCTCTGAGCAAACCCTGTGTCCAGCACCCTTCTGGATTGGAGGATGGAAGTGCTTGGGGTGACTTGGGGGTGATGCCTGCTTGACTGACAGATGCTTATTGCAGAGCACACCCCATGCTTTGTAATTTTGCCTTTGTAATGATACCCTCCAGCAAGCTGACAGAGAATTTAAATGTTTGCAGTCAGGTTTTGGAAGGGTTCATTGGGATGTGGAGTGGAGGGAAATCCTTCCATTTGTAGATCTCTCTAATCCCAAGCTTCTGTTCCTGTAGTCATGCTAATTTTTTATTGATTGTTGTGGCAGTGACTGCTGTGTTTCAGAGCACAGTCATGCCAAGGTTTCCACTCCAGATAGAGTAGTCTTTGCACCAGTCTTTTTTCAGGTTGTTCGTGAAGCGTAGGCTACTGATGAAGTGGTGTACACATCTGAAATGAAATTTCTGTGAAAGGACTAAGCTTTCAATGCTGTGTTTACTGTAGAATTGCCAGGTAATCTTGAGCACTACTTATCATAAGGATGCACACTTCAGTGTTCTCCAGCTTAAGCCTGTTTCTCCAATGGAGCAAAACTATGGGAACAGATGAGTGTATGGCTGAGGATGGGTATCATTTCCCATGTTGATGTCAACTATTGTGTGCAGCAGGAGCCGAGCTGGAGTCAAGGCTGGTACCCAGAATGGCAGTTCATGAGCAGCAGAAAATTGAGTCAGTCACTTTGGATGATCAGCTTTCTCCTTCCCAACTTCGTATGTGCACTGCTGAGCAGGAACATAGTCTATTTCTTAAACCATCTGATTCTGACATAAAATTCCTTTGCAGATCCATCTGTGCTCATCAGATGAGCCTAAGTAATGATTGTGGCTGATACTGATACCAAGCTTTAATTCCACCAGTCAGTTCTCCATACCTTAGGACTAGGAATGTTTGCCACTGAAGTAGGGAGCTGTTGGAGGTCCCACGTCACTCTCTTCTGTGCTTTGTGTA
>NW_009952574.1:2085315-2103160 GCF_000747805.2 Chaetura pelagica | reverse complement strand
TAGGGAAGTAAGTGTGACACCCAGCCTGGAGCTGGCAAATATGGATGCTTCACAGTGACACCTTTTAAGTGAATTCATTGTCTACAAGGGGGAAAGGAGAAGGGTTATGATACTCGTGAGGAAATACCAAAATTCATACATTTTCTCTGTTCCCCATTCATCTGACTGCAGTCTGCCTATAGTTACTGCTGTCTTGGATTTTTAAGGATGTCCCTTTGCTATCAGAGCTCCAAAAAGTGAAGTAAGTGTCACATTTTTAGTGATGTGCTTTGACGGGGATGCAGAAACAGGCTGGAAATGGAAAGGAGCCATTCTCAACTGATCAGAAGAGCTCCTGGAAGAGGGAATGAAAAGTATTATTTTGGGTAACCTGGATAGCAGATGGAAATGACCCTTTCCATGGTGTCTATAAAGCAGCATGTTGGATAAAATGGTGCTACTACAGGCAGTGCAGAGGCTGAAAAACCTAAGCAGTCTTGACAATAATTTTGCGATTGCTCCACAAGAAAATCAAAGGCTTGTCAGTTTTTGCTTTTATGCACATAAATCACCTTTGCTCCTCCTGTTCCATAAAATGCGTAGGGTCAGGACTTTTCAGTTTGCCTCCATAGTGTTACAAGTACTTACAGCAGACTACACATAACAAACAACAGGAGATTCATATTTCACAGCACTTTCATTTTTCATCCATATGCCAGGTTAAGGAACCTGCAACTTTCCTTTAAAGTAGCATAAAGACTGTTCAAGCCAGTAAAAAGCAAGGAGAATACATTCCTGTTTCTCTCTTATATCTGCAGATTGATGCATTCAACAGCCAGTTTCTTTGATACTTGCAACATTTAAATGTGATTGACTTAGTGGAAAAACACTGTATGAATATTTACTCCTGTTTTAATGTAGCAGAGTTCTACTGAAGTTAAAGCAACTGCATCTGGTTCCTTGAGCTGAGGATGTGGCCCAGCAAAGGACTTTCCTAACTGGCAGCAGGCTGGGTTTGCTGTCCTTATCCTGCCCTGCAGGGCAATATTTTAGAAAAAAAAATAAAGAAATCTCACTAACATCAGTGGGATTTCTCATTTGAGAAGTTAAATACTCCTCAGTGAGAGGTAAGGGCATTACTCTGATGCACAGAGCATTTTCTCTGACTAATGTATAGGAAATGTATGCTGGGATTGGCCAACACTGATAATTCACGCACCTCTGGAGTGGAATACAACAGCCATTCTGGGCTAGCAACGTTATGCAGGAGGGGTTTAGGGAAGATAAATGAAGAAAAAGCTAATCCAATTGAAACTGTAAGGGGAATTTAGGAAGCAGAATGCAATTATCCAACTTGGATGTTGGCCAGGACATGTTAGTTAACATTTTTACTCTTGCAAGAATTGCCATGGGATCTTTAATGATGATGAATGGTCAGTGCTCTATTTTACATCTCATTTGAAAGCCTGAGCTGTCACTTCATCATGAAGAAGAAGGGAATACTTTTCCTTTCTTCAGGGTATGCTGCTTTCCTTCTATGTGTTTTCCTCCCCAGGAGCCCATGACTCTTGGGGCACACCTGCCTTGCTACTTCACATCTCCAGGGGGTTTCTTCACCATTTCTTCACCCATCAAAGCCCAGTTCCAACTTAAGTAACTCAAGTCTTCCTATGGAGGAGTCTCCCTTCAGTTCAAGTTGACCATGGCATATTTCCTTTTCCTTCCCTAAGCTCTGATATGTTGGTTCTTTCTCCAGTTTTATGAGGACCAGTGGATTGAAGAATCATGCATCAATAGTAAACAGACTATAAGTGTTACTGAAAAGTAGCTGGTGTGTCAGGAGAAAGGAGTTGATGTATATCTATTTTTTTCTTCTCTATAATAATGATTTTCCATGTAGCTATCTGAACTTGAATATTTAAAAAAAGAAAATAAAAAGCACTTCTTTGCTGTAAAAAGTGATTGTCCAGATACACATGTATTTTAATGGCAATGCATTTTGGTATTCAGGCCAGAAAAGGGACAGGATGGCAGTGTTCTTCTCAGGGGGAGGTGTCATGTTATTTTTGAGGTTTAGAGATGGTGCATTTATTATGATTGAAAGTCTGGGGCTGGGAACAAGAAGCGTTGCTCTGTATCTAGTGGGCTGTCTTTCAGTCCCTTTATCTAAGTGCTTGCAGTCTATCTTAGAGGTCATGAAGCACTGGCAGATGCTGAGAGATAAAATTAGATATGCATCCAGACTGTAGTATGTAATTTTATTGACAAAATGTGAAGAGCATGGTAATACTTTTATATATATATATATATATATATGTTTGTTTGTTTGTTTGTTTTTTTCCCTCTACTGCAAGACCTGGCATGAGAATTTGTTTTCCTGGAAGCTGAAACATGAGGAGGCTATGCTTCTAAGCTGCCTGGGTCACTAATAGTCATGCATACAACTCAGATAATTAAAGATAACTCTGAAAGGGTTAATACTCTCATAGCAAAGATTTTTGCTATTTATTTAGAAACTTTGCTGAAAACTCTCATGGTAACATCCATGTAAATAATTTAAAATGCTGCTTCAAAGTCACTCAAAATATTCATAATGTATAAAGTGATACATTTTGCATCTTAGGATTTCATTTCTACATTTTCATGTGTTTTTGTACAGTTTAGATTGTTTTGCAGTCTAAGGAAGGAGGGATAAAGCCTGTATCTACAGCTGTGTGTCTTAAATTTCTGGTCAAAAGTGAGGACCTGACCACTTCAACCTGTTGTATGCAGGGTTATGGTGCAGTTTCTGCTGAATTTGGGGTGTTGCTGGAAGAGTCTCATCATTCTGTTACTGTCTGTCAGAATTGCCTTAACATACAGGTGGGTCTGGGTTATGCTGATCTCCTCTTAAGATGTGAATCAAAATCCCAACTCTGAGCTTTCAATAATGTCTAGAGTATATGGGATGTGACTTTAAGGAACAAACTGAACCTTCATAATCATCCAGAAGCCTCAGAGGAAACCACTCTTCCTTGTAAATAACAATTCCTTGTAAAATAACAATGTCTTTGGTTCAAGGCTTCTTAGATGACTGTGTAAGGGCAGATTTTGTTTGTCATAAATAAAGCAAATGGGCGTAGGGACATACCATGTAAATAAAGTGCCCATTCCATCTGCCTCTGTGTGGCTTGACCCACAAAATAACAAAAAACACTTCTAGTGCTTGAAAGAATGTGATGAACATGTTATGTTGGCCAGGTGTAAAGCTGTGATCTGAGACATTTCCTGCCTCATGTGAGCATTATGCTGTCATGCAGCACAGTGGGCTGCATTAATAGAGTCTTTGGGGATAACAAGAGAGAATATGGACAGAAGCTGTTGTTAGGCAAAATAAATTATAGAGTAGCTCATCCAGTGTGAGAAGGATTGTGACTGATGTAGTTTCAAACATCATTTTTTTCCCAGTAATTGTGCTGTTTGAATTGTGACCTACTTTAATAACATTCTATCATTTAAAATATTTCTTTATTCATTACATTTTATCCACACTCAGGTGGCTTACTGTGAGCTGTGTGGAAATCACAACGAAGGTCAAGTGCTCTTTGTGAAGATAACTTATTACTGAACATATTAACTTGTTGTCATTATTGTTTTGCAACATGAAATTTTATTTGTCTGGTAGATGAAGAGACGATGTCGGGCTTGTGTTAAAGTGTGTGATTACTGTCAGTAGACCAAAGTTCCTCCAGTCAGAGGTCTGAGACATACATGATCACTGAACAAGTCTCATGTTAAATTGATTTATTTTTCCCTACTCTGTTAAGCTGGTACAGGCTCCTGTTGGAAATATCTTTCAGATTAAGACTAGCTTATATAGATTTAAGGTTTAAATGCTTTCTGTTAGCTGAAGCTAAACTGAAAATTGCAACTTTACTGTTGAAGTAACCATGCCTACACATGGTTTTGCAGCCTTTCAAGTGGGCTTAAATTCATGCTTTAAATTATATTACTTAAATATTTTTCACGTGGAAAAGGCTTTGTGGCTTGGTCCATAGGAGAACTGTCTGGAGGTGGAGTCAAGCCTTGGTTTGGGTTGCGAGTTTGCTCTTTATTGTCAGCACTGGTGTCACCAGACAAATCACAAGTTCTCTATAGGAGTTATCCACATAACCAACCTTCCAATAGTTGCCTTGTGGTTAGTGGACATGTAACTGTGAGTGTTTTGCAAGAGTTTGGGAAAACATGTCCTGGGATCAGGACATCAGGATCACTGGTTTCTCAAGCCACAGTCCCATTTTGGTGCAGCATACATGTTATTTGGCTTTAGAGCTATGAAGAGACATACAACTGGGAAAAAATAAAGCTTTTCAGCATCCCAACTATCTGTACAAAGTCTAACAGACACTTCAGATACTAATGGCATCACTTCTTACACATTATTGAAATAGAATAGCTTTATGTAAAGGTCAGCTGTGCTTAGTGTCTTAAATGTTCCAGTTTTTATTAAGCATATTTGAGGTTCCTCTTAGGAATCAAGTACAGAAAGTGTAGGAAGAAAACAGAGGGGTTGTGGCGAATATTCAACTGTTTCGAGTGTTGTAGAGGTTCTGGACTGCTGTGCTAGGTTTGGGTTGGACAAGTTAGGAAGACAATAACTGTTGTACTGAAATAGAAGTGAGAGATTTTCAGTTGAGTGTTTTCTGAGTGTGATTGAGCTGCTCTAGACAAAGATTTCATGTTCCCCCAGCTTAAAAAAAAAAGTTAGTGGAACAGGAGAAGGTTAGCCTAGAAAAGACAGCACTTGTGACAGAGGCCTGTTAAAATCATATGGAGAGCTGAATAAGGAATTGTCTTTTCCAGGATATGAAGTGAAGGGTGTTACATGAAAGGAGCAAGCAGCAGGTGCTTAGCAAGTGAGACACTTGACAGAAAGTGGTGGTGTGCAGGAGACCTCACTCCTTGGGATGTTACAGGTGCTAAAAGCTTACACAGACCAAACAATCTTCTGGGAACTTTGTGGCAGAACTGAGGCCTATTGCATGGGGTGATACTGCTTCTGGAGTAGAAACGCCAGGCTCACAAATGTCTGGAGGCCAACAATGTGTTTTGGTGAGTTACTGCAATATGTGTCTGCTCTTGGCGACTGCCAAAGAGTCAAGGTTATTGAACACAGGACCAGCTGGCCCATTGCTCCGAGCCAGAAGGGCTTTCTTATGCACAGGTGAAGAACATAGCCAAAAGCCAGAGCAGGACAGTACACCATCTCCTCTGCCCTGCTGTCATCTACGTGTCTCTTGAGTTAAGGCTTTTGAGTTGGACTAGAGCATTTGAGATGGTAGAAACTGATTATGACAGGCATCAGTGTTGAAGGAAAGATTTTAAGTCCCAGCGAGGCACTAAGAGTCACAAAGCTGTAGAAAACTGAAGTAATTCCTGGTGCAGGTTATTTATTTTGCTCTAGTCTTAGCCAGTGACTTTGGTTGAAGCCTGTTATTTCACTTATTGGTGATACATGCTCTACCCTTGCACTATGATAGTGTCACGATCTGTTGATTGGAGTTGCTTGTTCTTAGCAAATACTTGTGTTACATCTGTCTGTACAGCTGTAAGAAGCTTGTAAACTGAGATGTATATCTTTTTAAACGTGTGTGTGTATGTGTGTGTGTATATATATATATATTTATATCAGCATGAGGGCCAAGTGAATCACCTCAAGGATGGGTCCATCCTACTCTTCCAACCTGTGTCTCCACACACCATGAACGTCTTGGTTGTCACAGTGGATGCTGGTCTGTCCTCAGCACCAGAGGTTGAAATAAGGTGATGTGTGGGCAGCTTTGACAAGCAACCATTCCAGCTCCTGACTTGGTCTTAAAAACACCACCTTTTCAGTTTAAAACTCTTAGCAGTTAAACAACGTACTTTTAATTTTTTTTTTATTTTTATTTTTTTTTAAGTTTAGAAACCATTATATTGCATTTAAATAATGTTTAAAGCTTTTTTCCAAGCTCATGGGATGGAAACTCCCATTCATTTTTATTGAAAGTGGCAAATCTTGGGTAATTGCTTGACTACAAGAGTTAGGGCTTAAGAAGAATGCTAAGTATCATGAGAGTTGTGATAAAATCTTGAGAGTGGACAAGGCTGTATAAGCCACTAAAGAGCTGTCAGATTGTAATTAAGTTTGATCATTATCAACTTGAGACAGATTTGCACAGGTTACTTAGACATGAAAGGGCACGTGTACCATTCTTCCAGCTGAGCAGTGCCTTGATGATGGTGGTATGGAGTGATCAGGCATTTTTTCTCTTTCCTTTACTGTTTACTTTGCACAAGCTCAGGTTTCTAGTGCCTAGTGGCAGGAGACTGGGCATTCTTCCTGTGTGGAGAGATGATCTAGGGTGAATATCACTATTGCCCCTGGAGGTTATGGTTTGCCCAGTTCATTCTGATCCTGGACATCAAGGAAGGCCTTTGAATTCTAAATGGCTGTCTTTGAAGTAAGTTGTTTTTCTGTGGAAATGCTTGTCTTCTCCTGTAACTTTGGGTGTACACGTTTTGAAGGTATGAAATACTCTTCTGGTAGCAAGACTGTCACCTTGTGTGAGGTGCTAGGGTACAATGACATTTGTTACTGGGAGGACCTGGAGTAGAGTTCATTAGTAATTTCACTTATTGTAGACTTTTGCCTGCAGATTTATCACTTCAAGTGCAAATGAAGTTTACACATGGCAATATTTGAAAAGCAAAATTCAGATACTGTAATTGTGCAGTGGAGTTGCTTGGAATTCTTTAATAAAGAGTCGTACAAAAAGGTTCCTCTTACTCTAATTTCATTAATAATGTATTTTACAATTGGCTGAAGACATTTGGCTGATAACTTTTCTTTCAGTATGTTGTGGGAGAAATCAGTAACTGGCTAAGGTTTCATCATTGGAATGATGCTATATGTCATGGCTGCTAAGAAATTCACAATGACAAGGAAATCACAGAGCCCTTATTTCAGAAGTACAAATTAAGGGAATGGAATAGCATTTTTTACCTGTCAACAGAAATCAACAGATGGAACAGAGATGGGAGCAATTGTGCTTTTGAAGGAGAGTGATGTGTCATAGAATCATAGAATAGTTTGGGTAAGAAGGGACCTTTAATGGTCATCTAGTCTAACCCCCCTGTCCATCGAAGCTAGTTAATTAATTCTTTTCATATGTATCCTGATTTGTGTTTCCCCCTTTATTGAAGAAGCAGGATGAGCATGTGCTTCCTGACCTGCATCTCAGACTTCCAAAGACCTTCATGAGAGCAGTTTATCAAAAAGCCAGCCTTTTTATGCGAGTGAAATTTCTCTTCCTACTTCTACCTATTTGTTGCAAGCCTCATATTTTACCTTGCAAATGTAGGATGCTGGCTCTCTAGTTGTGTTCATCTCTGCTTCCCCAGCAGCTCCCACATCTGATTGGGCTCCTGGCTCTGCAGTTGCCTGGCTGACTTGCTTTCTGCCTCATTTCCTCCCCAATGACTGTGGAAAAACGTTCCCTGAATTCCGGACCAGCTCAACTTGGTGACTGGCTGCTTGGGATGCTGCAGCAGCAGTGTGTTGAGTAACTTCTCTTTAAAGATGTAGAGCCATACATCTTTTGAATTATAAAGCTAAATTTCATTAGCTGCCCTGAAAGGAAGGAAGGAATGCTGGGGAAAAAATGTACCTCCAAAGCTGCTGTAAGCAAGTCCAGCTGGATGATTCAGCACAGCTAGTGCTGGGTATGGGCAGGTATTGCTACACTCATTGTATGCTTGATATATCCTGAACATCTGTTACAAATACCAAACCAAACCCCATGTTGAATCACTTGTGTTTGGTACTTTGCACTTGAAGAAGTGTATGTCAAGGTTTTTGAAAAATTAATTAGCTTTACAATTCAAAAGATGTATGGCTCTGCATCTTTAAAGAGACATCAGGTGAGACAACCTGTCACTTCAGGACATGGTTTAGTTGGTGTGGTGGTGTTGGGTTGATGGTCAGACTGGATGACCTTAGAAGTCTTTTCCAACCTTAATGAGTCTATGATTCTATCTAATGAGGTAAAATGAGGGCTGAGAGAGTGACATTTTTGCCAGTTATTTGATAGGTGGCTTTTTATTTTTAGAGCTCAGCACTGAAGCCCCAGTAGCTGCTGGTGTCTTTTGGAGGAAGGAGGAGGCATCAGAACTGGGCAGGGATCTTGGTTTTTGTTTTTCTTTTGGTGAGGCCTGAATTTGAGGCACACTTGGCACTGCTCCATAGCAGAGGAACTTGCAGTGATGCTGCAGTTTTGTTGGTGCCACTGCAGACACAAAGGCTAAAACAAATCAAAATGAACTGAGAGGAGCAGATGGGGCAAGTGAGAAGTTGGGAAATCATTCAGAGTGTTAGACACTGAACAATTTCAATTTTCCCGAGACAAGCGGATGCTGTGGCACAACATGGCTCTTTTTTGACACTCAACACACTTGAGACAATTTTGTAATAAAAGCTGTATCAGGTGTTCTGTTTCCAAATTTTCCTGCCTGAGGGAGACTTGTTTGCATTTGGCAAGGATGTCTGTAAAGGAGGTGGGGGATGAAAATAAGCTTATAATAAATCCTCTCAGGTGTTTTCTTGACCGCTCTGGGCATAGTGTGACTGTGCAAGATGTAGGTGAGTTCCTCATCCTGAGACAAAAGTGGAATTTTTAGGGATACCATGAGGCAGTGGGAGTAAAAGAAGTGAAACAAAGATACCTCCTATCTTTTGAAAATGTCTTGATTTTAATGTCCACCTTAAAGGATACAATTTTCCTGTAGGATGGGAGTAAATAGTTCACTTTGATAAATACCAGTGTTGGAAATTTGGTTGTCTTCACGTGTGCAAAACCCAGGCAACAGCCTTTGGAGATGTGACAAAATGGTTCTTCCTCTCAGTCCTTAGTGATGCTTTTCTCTGTACTAGCAGTGTTTTTTGGGTTGCCACCTCACCAGAAGCTCAGGTAAGCCTGTTGCTGTGGTATACACCAGAAGCTCAGGTAAGCCTGTTGCTGTGGCGGAGCTTAGCGTTTCCCCAGCTTACTCTGTTTAAAAAGAAAAAGCTGCAATACTAAAAGGCAGAGAGAATGGGAAAACTGGTAATTTTGAGGGTGGAAATGCTAAGGTCCCAACTTATATGCTCTGGCAGCATTAGCTAAGCTATACTTCATCAATAATGAATCCACAACATTTCCTCAGAATGTGTGACCTGTATTCCCCTGTAATATTGTTCTTCTAGTGAAGATTCTCCTTTAAGGGATTTGGCTTCTTTTAGAAGTAGGGGAATGAGATATAAGGAATTCTGTTCCTATCTGGTACTTGCAGCCTAAACATTATTTTTGCAGTATTTATTGTTTATAACTGCATAAGTAGACTGTAGATAATTCATGCTTTAAATGCTGTGAGGCATAGAAAAGTTGGGTGGAGGAGAAACGTGTATGGTAAGGCATAGTTCCAGCAGGAGGAAAAGGAACTTAAAAAGCAGTTGGATTCTTTCCATCTACCCACCTTACAAAGGAGAAAATTGGTTTGCAGGAAATATAGGTCATGGCACTGCTCTGGCATCTTGATGTTACTGTTTTGTAAGTAGAGTATATTGCTTGCAGCACAATTTGGGACTCCCATTAGAGCTGTTCTTTGCTGTCAGACTGAAAGGACGTTTAATATCCCATATCTGATCTAATGCACTCCTCACACAGACAAAGAATGTTTAGAAGGTGGTGTGAGTTTCGTGGGGCTTTGGGGTTTTTTTTTTATTAGGTTAATGAAACGTACTTTGGAGAAACTATTCCTGTTGCTACACCCAAAACTCAGTTACTTGAACAAGGGCCCAAAGCCCAGGGATGTACTGTGAATGGGTCAGTGAAACTAAATTCATCTCCCTTCACCATGGCAAAACACAGAAGAAAATGAAACCTTGTGTTGCTGTGCCACAGGCTTTTACAGATAAAAGCTTATTATTGGAGAAACACCTTGGTTTTTTGAACATGACATTCACCTTTGATTAGGAGATTAATCTAATTTCTTTGTGTTGGAGAAGGTATTAAAGGCAGCTGTGTTCTGTGAGGCAGGTTGTTTGTTTTCCTCCATTTATGGAGAACACCAGCACCAGGACAGTGTCTGTAGTGTGTGCAGGACAGGAGAATACAACCAACAATATCTCTGTGGGGATGGGAAGTAAAATTGCTCCTGTCTTACAAATTGTGGCACTGAAATGCAGAGAAATTACATTATTTTTCTGTGTAGTTTTATTCACTGGCTACTGTGAACGATAGAGAGGCCAAGATGAAAATAGAAGGATGGATGGGAAATCTGGGTGAGTAACTACCTACACTGTGGGTTTTGCTTATTGCTTCTGAGGTGAGATGCAGTGGTGTAAGCACAGAGATGTGGTTCTTCATCTCCTCAGCCCACTCTGACAGTGCTTGCTCTCTTCTTTACCCACTTCTGGTGAACCAGAAATAAGAGTGTTTGGGTTTCTGGTACAATGTCATGTGGGGCAGCTTTGAAGAAGGATGGAGATAGATATTTTATTTTATTTTTTTAAGTTGGTTTGACTGTTCTTTGTGTTCTTCAGCTTTCATAGCCTTAGGTCAACCCTGTAGTGGTCAGGATGCAGGCAGCCTTCTATCCATCCTACAGTACTTCTGTGGTCTAGAAATTATGTGCTGTGTATAAACACACTGGACTTTCTAAAAATGCTTCGTATTAACTTTTTTTTTAATGTTCCGTCTCAAATGAGACTGGAAGTTAACAAATCCATTAGATCAGATGACATCAAGGTCAGTTTTGCCTCTCCTTCATGCTGTCCTATGATCCCTGTGGCTCATGCAGTTTTTTTACTGATATGGAACACTCAAGCTTGATGTGCCAAGTAGGGCTGCAGTGAATTGAAACCCTTTTGTTTCCACTTGAAGTTCCAGCAAGTTATTGCTGCTCAATCTGGATATTTTCAGGCGTGACAAAGATATAAGAATGCAACTGCAGATTTTTATTGCTGCCCCAATGTATTTCCAGTGGGGTGTTATTAGTGGGGAGTTCATTAGGAACAAACAAAAACAGTGGAAGGCAGGCTGCTAGTGATGCAGTGCTGCACAGCACGGCTTGCTGGCTGCTGCCTGATGGAGTAGCTCTGCTTTGGAATGAGCAGAATCCCAAAAGTTTCCTCTGCAGCTTGCCTGAAGATTTCCAAAACCCCTAACCACTTGCATTCATTATCTGCTGGTACACTTGGATAAGAAGCAAGCTTTTTTTTTTTTTTTTTTATTTTCAGCAGGCAATGGAAGAAATTTCCTGTGGTGACAAGTGAGTTTTTCTTTCAGCTTGATCTAAGTATCAAATCAGTCTTATTGTCTCTTAGTTTCTTGGTTTCTTAGTTTCTTATTATTATTTAAAGCAGGATTTGGAGGACTGATTCTTTGCATCCTAAACAAGGTGTCTGTGTGTTTAGGTTTGTTATTTTAAATAAATACTTTGTAGATTACTCCGGGCTCACTATTTCCTGCTTCAGTGGGAAAGTAGGGTACATTGAATTGCTTAAACCTGTCACTGGGACACTCACAATTTTGACCAGTTGCTGTTTGAGTCACCTGGCTTGGATGGCATTTAGAAGGCAAAACTTAGAAGCCTGAATTCCTGAGAATCATAGGTGAGAAAACTGAGTTCTGTGGGAAAGGCATTGCATAGGCTGCATAATGAAGACATGTTGAAGACATCTCCCAGTGATTGCTTTCAAGCAACTGTCATTAAAATTCCATGTTCTGATAGATATCTCTTCTTGAAGGTGTTTCAGCATTATAAAGATTATAAATATTATTTTCCAGATTTTAAAAAACCCAAATGTTATACCTTTAAAGATGTTTTTATTTATATGAACATGCAAAAATGAGTTAATAGAAAGCCCTAGCAGTTTTGTGTACTTGATTGAAATGCATAGATTCTTATACATAAATTATTATTGCATGCAGTTGTACAAACAAACGGAACGCCGAGTTGAGGACCCCTTGAAAATAATCTTTTCCTGTTAGACGTGCATATCATTTAGATATATGCTTGTCTGTGCAGTGTATAATTTTTCACTGGCTCTTTCAGAGGTGATTTTGGAAGGCGAAATTTACCATGTGAATATGGTAGTTGAAACTGTAGAATGCTTCCCTAAGAAAATATAGGATTAGTCTGCAAATAATCTCTTCAAAGACCCTATTACAATTCTGAACTCTCAGATGGCTTGGCTGGTCTTTGCTATTGCTTTGGAGGGACAGAGAATGTTAAAACCATTTACATGTATTGTCACAAAATAATTTGATGTGGTTGATCCTGCTTGACATGCTTCAGAATGTGATGGAAAATTCATAAATGTTTTCCTCAATGTGATGCTCAAGAAGTACTTAATAGGGCTAATTTCTTTAAGAGTTATTTTCTCTCTTTGCAGTCAATTCATAGATTATGGTCAAGTGTTCATTTTTATGGTCTTCACAATAACTCAGTTGAGCCAGCTTGCTCCTAACACCCCTCCCTCTCTCTCCAGCCCTGGCCCTGTTACATCCTTGCAGCATTAGGGAACAAAGAGTTGAGATTCTGAGCCATGCTCAGCTTGGATTTAATAATGCATTTTCCTCTAGTGAGTGTTTTAGAGGCTGGGTTGTTTGTGGTCCAAGATTCTAAGTTTATGTCCATTATATTAGAGACAAGACTGATGATTAGCAAGTTTTCCAGCTGTCTAATATTCAAATTGGGGGTGAAGTTCCTGGTCTTGTATTTGCAGCCTGTGTGTGTGTCTGTCCCTGCCCCCCTGCTCAACACACAGGTACTAAGTCTTTAACTTCTTGTTCCCTCAGGGATAAAGCATCTCACTCTCCTCTTTGCAAAGACTGGGAGTTTGTCAAAGATGGTGTGCCCAGGGCATTGAACTCTTGGAAAAAGCTCAGGTTAATGGGGAAATCTCTCTGAGCAATTAATCAGTTTCTGTTGTCTGCTTGGGCTAAATCACAGAAGGCTGAGTTGCCCCTGAGAGCATTAGCTACAAGTTCTTAAGTCTGCATGTGGAAAAATATGCTCTTGAAACCTGAGGCTTTAAATTTAACTGGAGACATACTGGGTGGAATAAAAACTGTTCAGAGGTTGTACTGAAGTCTGACAGTTGCTGTTGGAGCAGTTGTGGTGTGGTAAATTCATGCTCCTTTTATTCGCCCAAGTCAAGATGTAGCATAGAGCAACAGTGTGCTGGTATCTGTGTCATGTCAAGATTGAAATGTGATCTCACTTTTCCAGATTGGAGGTAGCTGCTAAACATCTTGTGGTACTGTGATGCTTCGGGATTCATGTGAAATTGCTGGAATTGGATTAAGAGTTTACCCCAGAGAGTGGCTTGACTTTTGTAATTGGTCAGGTATAATCTTTCTGGATACTAGCGTTTAATGTTGCCCTGGTGGATAAGTATTTGGAAAACAGATCACTGTTTGAGACTCACCATGACTCCTCATATGTGAGGTCAGACTCACTCTTCCTGCTAGAGAATTAATCAGTGGTTGTCTCTCTTCCCTCCAAAATGGAACTGGGGCTTTGCTGTTAGCTTTTAGGAGGATATTTTCTACCAGACTGTTCTACATTTTGGTTGGTTGATCTACCATCACTAGCAAGGCTTTTTAAAGTCTTACAGATCATTTTGGATTATATGACAGGTTAATTGAGAAAGAGGTCACAGAGCCATTGGTGGCATAATCCAAGCCTGACAGATCATGTGTTCTGAATTGAGCTAGGACCTGATTGAATCAGGAACCCAAAGCACCTGTTTGTCCACTTGCAATTAGAAGAAATAATCTTTGTTTTGCTCTTGGTTTTGTTGCCTTGCTTAAGGTGACTTGCTCTTGTGTGGTGTTTTCTCCTTTAAAAGGGATATTTTAGTGACCTCAGAGGATGAGGGGTGACCAGCTGGCTATAAAAGAGCTGTGCAGGATTCAGTCTCTTCCTACCGTTGCTTTAGCTAGTAGCTTTACTTGGTTGGGTAACACATTTGTTTTAGTCTGTTGTTCTGTGGCTTGGCCTTTCTGTTCTCCATAAATGAAGTGTGCAGCTTGGGAAGCACGGGGAACACACCAGTGCTGGTACTGGTGCTAACAGACCTTTCTGGGAGAGGCGGTAGAAGAGGTTATGGTGAGAGAGCTCTGAGGAGCAAAGCGTATCACACATCATCAGATTGTAGAAGTGTGGAGATGGCACGTTAATAGTGTGACACAGTCCCCTCTGAGTGCCTGTGACCAGATGATGGGACTGATTTTTCACAGAGCTTCAGTTGCCTTTCACAAGTTCACACTAATTTATCGGCCTCTGCACCTGGAGTGAGTGGTTCTTTTTGAACCTCAGTTTGTGTTAAGTACAATTAATGATTTAAATGCATTCAATAGTTAAACTGGTTCAGGAATTCAAGGGCATCAGGCTGTTTGGTTACCACAGCAAGCATAGCAGGAAATTTTTTGCTAAATATTTGGTTTGTGTTTGTTGAGATGGACCAGAAAAAGAGTTAGTAATCTGGAATATGAACCATTCCCTGATTATTCTGCAGTAGAAATAACGTAGCCAGCAGAACAACTTTAATGAAAATTTGCCACTGTCCCCTGTTTTCAGGTGTTGGTCAGAAATGTCTTACTCTGTTAAATAATAAGGCTGATCAGTTCTGTTTGGAGCAATAGGGAACCTGTGTGCACAAAACCAATGGAAGGAAACAATGTGTTTGAGGGTGAGACAGGTGATGCAGTGAGTGTGGACTTGGAATTGATGATCTTAGAGGTTTTCCAACCTTAATGATTCTCTGTGGGGGAAGCAGCACTGGTGGCCTCAGCCAAGGAGCCCTTTCAGTTCTTGACACAGCTTTCAGCTGGTGAATTGGCTGCAGCAACCATTTTCTGACCTTGCCCTGTTTTTCTGTTGTAAATTTCTATATTGGATTAGAAATCTGGTAGTAAGTGAAAAGCAGTAAATACAAAAGAAGTGGGAAGGCACCCTCAGGAAGTGGAAGATGTTCCCTTTCTGTGCTGGGAGTCTGACTGGTGTGGTAGTAGTGCTGTGATGAAGTGATGCAGGGATCCACGAGGTCAGCAAAACTGCTGGATGGTCTGAGCAGTGACATCAAACCCTGGGGAGATGGGATCTATGAAACTTTCCTCCACTGTTTGTTTTCCTCTGGTGTTTGTTCAGTCTTTTTCAGGCAGCAGTTTTCACTCATGGTATTCACAGACACCAGTGGTCAACAGGCTCCTGTTGGCTTTTCCCCTTCCACTAGATATAACATCAAGGCAACCTTCAGACTGTGAGACCAAGGATTTTAATCTGAACTTTCATTTCTCTTTCTTTTCCACCTTTGCCCGTGATGCTTGCTGAGGCTGTGAGGAGCATTTTGTAAACCTTTGTTCCCAGTCCTCATGGCTGAGGCCATCACTGCATCTTGCTCAGCTCTGACTGTGTCACCTTGTTCCCTGGTGCAGCCCTCAGCTGCTGTCCTGGGGAGTTTTTCACCTGGGATTTGCCACCTGGGGATGCTGCTGGGTATGCAGCAAGCAGCTCTTGCAAGGAAAGGCTTCTTTTGGCCAGAGCTTGTGACCACACCTTTTTTTTTTGGCTACTGAGACTTGTGTTTTCTCTGCTTCAAGCTCATATGAATTGCTGCTGTAAACACACATGAGCTGCACTGGGTACAGGTCCCCACGTTGAGGCTGGTGTGGCATGTGGTGACCTTTTCAACAAGCTGGTCTCCCTTGGAGATACCTCCCAGCCACCAAAGATCAGTAGCATGTATAAGTTGTAGACAGTTCATGGCTGGTATTTTTAGCAGGGTTATATTTTATTACTTTACAAATACACCTCTGGTCCAACTTCCTGAGATGAGGAGTAACTGCTGCAGCTGCAGTGATTGTTGGTTTTGGTGTATTTCTAACTTACAGAAAGATGCCTGTAGCTCAGGATAGGCACACTTTAAAATGTGTATTTAGGAATTTAAAATTACAAACACTTTGTTGGGATTTTTTGGGTTGTTTGTTTTTTTTTTTTGTTCCCCCCAATAAACCATGTAACAAGTTGATCCTTCAACTCACCCACAGCTAAGACAGTTCCAGTGAGAGAAGCTGTTTTATAGGATTCATTTTGGAAGCTATTCAGGGAAATTACTGTAGGCTTTTTGAGCAAATTAGTGAGAGTGTGGAAGGACCACAAAAAGGCTTTTTCCCGTAAGATTTGTAGGATCTTATGAAGGGAAGAAAAAATAAAACACCACCCCATGATGATTAAAGAATTTTTTATAATGAAATAATATTATGCAAGCTTGTGTTTTGAACTTGAGTAAGTTCTTAGGTGCTTCTGCTAGCAAAAAATTTGTTTTAAATTGGGGCTTTTAGAAAGGAAAGGAAATTACTTAATCACTGCTTCAAATGTGTGTGTATATTATATGGGGGTGTGTGTGTATCCCCTTTGGAAGATGTTAAAGAGTTTGAATTTAGGGGGGTGTTAAAAAAATTTGAATGCATAACTCGTAGGTGTGAAATGATCAAGGCAACTAATTGTTCAGTTCTGGGAACCTGAGGAGCTCAGCTCATGATGAATATAATTAGTTGAGTTCACCTGAAGTGTTCATGCTGGGGAAAAAACAGTGAATCAAACCTCAGAGTCTTCCACAGGGACTTTTCAATTATTTGAATTGGACTGGGGCATTTCTTGATGCTTGAATTAGGTTAATATTTTGTGGGTTTACTGCTGAGACAGCTGTGATTCAGGGCATGAGGAACTGGGGAGACTATTCATGGACCTTTCCTGGTGAACAAAATAGTCTTTGATTCTTAATAACACAGGTTATGAGGGGGAAAAGTCAGGTTGTTGGAATAACTTAATCTGATTCTTGTAAATGTGTGACACGCTTGGACACTGATGTTGAAATGTAACCAGGGGTGTAGGAGAGGAGCAAACATGGCTGTGGAGGATCCCAGTAGTATCCCATGAAACTGTATACCAAATGGCAAATAAATTGGAATTGTGCCTCACCTGTGCATGGGGCTAATTGACTTATAAGCCACTTGGTCTGTGTGCTTATTTATATTTAATATATTATTTGGGTTCCCTGTAATTCTTCACTAATTTAGAATGTCCAGAGCAGGTAAGTCTTAAAAATGGAAAGAGATGAATGTGGCAGCTTGCTAGCAATGGGGACCCTGTTTCCCTAGCAACAGCATCCCTATGGAACCTCACAGAAGAGCTTGGACCCTCAATCCTGTTTGTGAGTTCAGAAAGACTCGAGTTTGGCTGTGCTGTTTGTCTGGCTTGGTGTTAAAGACAAGATACTGAAATGCAAAAGCAATGTTCTTTCATTTACACATGGATGAAATCACAGCTGGCTAAAGCTGTTGCCCAAGTACCAGACATCATGGACCTGGAGATCAGGCAACAGCCACACTGGAGCTATTCAAGCAATTTTCTGAGGCTCTGGCATGCTTTCACATCAAAAGGCAGATACCACATGTGTGTGTGTATCATTATCTGGGATATAATAAACCTGAGACCCCTTTACCATCTTACTGCAAATACTTTTGAAATATCTAATTGCTGATTAACTTCATCAGTCTGCACTGACAACTCAGCTGAGATAATGTGGGGAGAGAAAAAGCAGATGTGAATTCTGGGAACTGCTGGGAAATCTCTTCTGTTTCCAGTGACATTTTCAAAATCCTGCTTCCAGATGCTGGTCCATCTGCCTGGCAGTGCTCAGCAGATCCAGTGCAGCCTGACATGTGGAAAGCCAAACCCTGGTGCAGGGAGGGCAGCAGCTCCACTGGGTCTTTACTCCTGATATCTGAGATCTCTT
>NW_009952574.1:2081592-2085282 GCF_000747805.2 Chaetura pelagica | reverse complement strand
CAGGAGGAAAAGAGCTTCAACAGAGCCTTTTTCTGGTGTTCACGTTGGGTATAAGCAGTTTCTCAGGTGATCTGGGCAGGCACTGACTGGCTTCCTCCCCTGCATCAGTTTAAATGTTTTGTATGTGGTTTTAGGGCTGCTATTAGTTCCGGAGATGCTAAGGTTAGATAGTAAGGGAAGTCAAGGGAGTTGTGTGAGCAACTCACTGCTGCTAAGTGCATCCTTCTTTGTTGTGCCAAGACTTGCTTGTCTTGAATTGCACAAACTCAGAACTCCTTCCTGTTTCTGGGTGACACAAACCTCTCCATCTGAGTGTGTAGTTTTTCCTCTCCTCCTCTTGTCTCTTACCCTCAATGTTACTTTTTCTGGGTGGGGATAGCACATTAGCCTATTTAAAAATATGATTAAAATATCAAAAATATTATTAAAATAATAAGAAAAACACCAAGCCAAAAGACTCCCACTTTGAATCACTGAATTTGTCACAATAATTAAGTGTGGTAGCTACTGTTTTGGATGCATTTCACCTGCTAAGAGATACTGCAGTCAGCACCATATGGTAGCCTTTTTTTTTTTTTTCTTTTATAATAGACTTACAGCAGCAATTTGTTTCACCCGTGAGCCAGCCCCACAGCATGCATTGCTTTACAGAACCAACCTAAGACTGGTGAGCTTTTCATTTTAAGTTTTCAAGGAGCATTTAGCTGAGCTTCAGAGCCTGGTTTCTGTCGCTGTCTTATTTGCATTTTAACTCTTTAGTGTGTCCAAGTGAGGGGCTGAAGGACAGAAGGGCTTGATTCTTTTTCTGACCAGAGACTCCTCAGTACTTCAGTCTTAACATAGCAGATAATGTGCTAATAGTTACCTGTCTTTTAGCTTTATTGCCAAGCTCTCTTCAGGGTCCTTATGTCACCACAAAATTGTGGAAAGAAAATGGTTGCAGATATGGGAAATACTGTTTTATTTGATGGGTGGACTGAAACTGTTGGATGAATTATGGGCATCTCTGTGGTGTAAAACAGAGTCCAGCACAGGGCCCCTGATCTCCTCCCCCCATAGAGAGCAGTGTTACAGCACAATGATGCTGACCCCCAGGGCCTCATCCCTAACAGTACTGTGATGGTGTGACAGTCCTACTTTGAACTGATGTCTTTAATGTGGGTGGTTTGGTTTTGATGTTGTGTTTTGGTTGTTTTTAATTCCCAGGGGTGCTTAGATTTCGAATAGCTGGCTGCACCTTGCCCCATGAGCAGATTTACTTCATGCAAAACCACAGTTAGTTCAGGATCCCCTCATCCTAAAGCTTTATTTATTTTTTTATCTTAACTGTCAAAGTGGCTATGACTTTTGTATATTGGCTTCCTTAAAACCTGGGCAGGTCTGATACAGTCCTTCAGTACCTTAATATCCTGGAATGACATCTCCGGAGTGGAACAATGACCTAATAGCACAAGGGTTAACCTGCAGTGCAAGAGACTCATGTTTAATTCCCCTTCCATTATTGACTCTATGTAGCTCCAGGTAAACTGTTTAGGTTAGGGAGACAGTAGGATTCCCTGCCTGGAAGGGCTGTAAGAAGACCCATGCCCACCACAGTGAGTCTCAGGCACTGTGGTATGGGAGGATGTGTCATAAGGAGTGAGCCCATTTCAGACCCTGTCACCTCCCCAGGCAAAAGTCGATTAGGGTTATGCTGAGTCCTCAATTCAGATGCAAGAGCTGTAGTCCTGGTGCCTTGTATTCCTCCTCTCTGTCCCCTAATTGGTCCTGGGATCTTGCAGTTTGTGACAGCCATCTGATTCTGGATCAATATCTCAGGGCACTTCAGTTATATCACATAGTGTTGATAACCCCATTCTGCTACTGGTTCACTTGCTGATAACCACTTCCTCTGCTTAATTAGGAATGTCTGCTTAAAAATAAGATACGTATCTGGGTGAAACGCAGGTTACAAATGGTTGCAATTAAACCTTGTGTAGCAGGTTTCCTACATCTTGTCCTATGGTGTTTCTTGTTCTTTGTGTGGTTTTTTTTAAGGATAAGAATGCATCATTTCTAGAGGGGACAGGTGTTCTGTTCAGAGCTCAAGATCATCTAAAGTGAAATGAGTTTGAAGTATTACACATCCAGCCTTTCTCCTGTCTTGCAATCTTGTGTTCTTTAGCTGGAATAAAACACACTTTTAATTTCATAAAGCTTTAGAACCAATGGGGAGCTCTGAGTAATTTTTCTTTTTAAATTAACCAACTTATTTCTAAATAAGATGTGGCTTTTTGTGTGGGCACTTAAAAAGTTATTAAAGCAGTATCCAGTGGTGCTGCAGCTACAGCTCATGCAGGGTTTCTTTAAAACTTGTTTTAGGCAAGGCTGGACTTGAGACTGGAATACAGATTGTCAGCCTTACAGCTAATTAAGTTGTCTTGGAAAAAGCTGGAACTATTTGACTGTAACAAGGGACCAAATTTGTCATCATTCTGTGATTTTTCTCAACTTTGGAAGCCAACAAATGCAAGAGTTGCCTTAATCTTTCCTCAGTTTATCAGAAATTTTCTGCTCAGCTGTTAGAGTTGGTATTTCATTTGATCTGCTGATATTTGCAACAGAAAGCATGTTGTGTGTTTCTTCTACTTGCAGGTCCCAGAGTCAATATTTGTTTAGCAAATGCTGATACTCTTAATTTGTTTTGCAATGCAAAAGCCTTCAGTAATCCAAAAACTTCTCCCCAGATGACAAATAAAATGCAGGATTTGATCTTGTGGGACAACATTATTCTCAAGTGCCCTTTTTCTTAAAATATTTTTTATTTTTAGTAGTAGGGAGGATGTGTCTCCTGCAGTAGGAGATACTTCAGAGGGCAGATGTGTGGTTGAGGCCTGCCTTCCTGCATTGGTTTCTGAAAGTCAGAGATGCCAGTGAGTAAAGAGAACAAGGCACTCATGCATGGGGATACTTTTCCTCAGCTCTCTGGACCAAACAGATGCACAATATCCATTAGCACATACTTCAAATACCTTACTGCACCTTATGTACTTAAAGGAGGGAAAAGATCAAAACATCACCTTATTATTAACAAGAAGGATGAGTTGTGTAGTGACCTTAGAACAGAACCATGAAATATGTTGGTATTCCTAAAATTCTTTGAGGAAAAATAAGCTGAGGGATACAAACACCCAGAGCATCGAACTCTTAGCCAGGACAGCAAAACAAAATGAAAGGGGAGGAAAGAAATACATTTCATTTATTACTGAATTTAGGGGGGGGAGGAGTGTGGGGAGTTGGGAAAATCAGTTAACAAATGTCAACAGTAATATCTGGTATGTTCATTCATATATTAAATCATTCCATAATTGAGACAAATTACTTGAAGCATTCAAAAAACCCCAGAAATGCTGATGTGGAAAAGATCTTGGGAGGTAACTTAGTGTGTTGCCAGGCTCTTAGGTGAGATCAAGTGTACCCATCTCACCTCCAGAAGCTGACAGTCTGTTTAACCTCTTTTTAATCCTTAGGCATTGATTTCTCATCTTCTTCAGACAGCCTCCACCGTTCTTACAGTTAATATGACTTTCATTTTTCTAGTATCTAGTTCTTTCTACCACTTGTCCTCCTGTCAGTTGTGTGGAGAAGAACTGATGAATGTCCTTGCCTGTAACTGCCTTGTTGGACATTTTTGGATGATGCTTAGCACCT
>NW_009952574.1:2080914-2081432 GCF_000747805.2 Chaetura pelagica | reverse complement strand
CTGCTGAACTTAATCATGTCTTTGCTTTGTGGGAGGAGGAAAAAAAAGGAAATAATGGTTCTTTTCTTGTTGACTTTACTTCTGACATCACTTAGTTGTTTGTGGGTTGTTCTTTTTTCTTTCCTCCCTGTTGACTTTTCCCCATATTTTAAGGAGTGGCACTCAAAATGGGATACCTATTTCCAGTGCAATGGGAAAATGAGCACAATCTCCTTAGCATCTCATGCTTGTGCCATACTTCTCTAATATTTCTGGGTTTTCAGTAATACCATATTTTTAACTTGTATTGACTGTAACTTGCTGGAGTACAGATATTTAGCCTTTTATCACCTCATACTTTCCCCAGGTGTATTTTGGAAGTAAGAGTAAAAGAAACAAATAGCAAGTGCTGCACTATAGCAAGTTTTGGCTTTCTGATATTGTGTCCTGCTCTCCAGTGTGATGATACATTCTTTCTCTGCTGATTCTGCTCCCATTTTTTAGCTGGATGTCACCTACAGTTACACAAATGTTCTTGC
>NW_009952574.1:2051074-2080857 GCF_000747805.2 Chaetura pelagica | reverse complement strand
TCATTAATCAGAAAAGAGTTGGTGACTTCAGGCCTGGAGCTAATTTCTTAGCAGAGCTTTACATGAACCTCTGTGGATGTCCAGCTCTCATGTACTAAATATTAGAAGCAATTTCTAGATCCAGGGCTAGTCATCATTGCTTTGCCACAATTTGTATGAGTTGATTTAAATTTTAGAGTTGCTTAGAGCTGATCTTCCAAATGCTGTTAGTGAGTTAGATTTTTAGAACCCTCTAATATATATATCTATAAAAAGATTAAAAATTACTATTTTTATAATAATCTTACAGAAGATTGATGCTAGTATAATATGTGCTCTCATTTGGGACTAGGAATATTCCATAATTCCCCAGTGAAGAGGAACAAAACCCATTATTCAAAGATCCATCCCCTCCTTTGAAAAAAGACTACCAGTATTGTCAGGTAGCTTAGGTAGGTTTCAGGAAGAACTTGTTGCAACATCCACATAAAGATTGATATCTTTGCAATATGTGGCTATAGTGTAGTTTCAAAGCACTATGAGATTCTTGAGTCTTATAATAATATTGTTACTAAATGCTTTCAAATGCAAAGAGACACTAATGCATTTCATTTAAGCTGTTGCTATATCACAGTTAATTTTACACCCACATTGAAATAGGGAAAGCACTTCCAGAAATACTTGGGGATGTTGCTATGTTACTTAGAAGCATTTTGAGGAACAAACAAAACCCGTCCCACATTCTGAAATGTGAGTACCTAAAAGGCTTCATTTAATTTGAGAGGAAACTGTTGAGGAAAAAATAATAAATCAGTTTTACAGGGAAATGCATTTATCCCCTTACATGAGTGCTGCTGATCTTTTCCTCAATGCACTCTGTGATAACTTTTCACATTCCACTTGTTACTACTCTCTGACAGAAATAAGGTTCTCTAAGTTTGCAGCATTTTATAATTCTCCTCTGAGGTTTCTTGCCTGATGGACCAGTGCTCAGTAAGTCAGATCTTTCCCTGGGACTCCCTGTCTTCCCAAGGGCCTATCCTACTGGTCTTTTTTTTTCTTCCCCCCCATCTTATTTTCCTCCTCTTGCTTTTTCTAGATGCTGTTTCAAAATCCTGAACCCCTTTTGCTCTTTTTTTTTCTTTCTTTCTTTTTTCCATTATGTTTATGCTTCCAGTGGTCCAGCAGTACTTCCAGCATTCCCATTCAGCTTTTTTCCTATCCCTTTCTCTGCCCTCCTGAAGCCCTCCTGTTTCCTACCCCATGAAGCAACATTTCTTTCCTTTTATGCATCAGTTTTCTTCTTCTCCTTGTGCTGGCCCGTGCCCTGACTATATCCCTGTGTTACTTACTCCCTTAGTGTTTCCCTCCTCAGCCATCCCTGTTGTCCCTTGGTCTCTGCACTCCATTCCCACCTGGATTTCCAGCTGCAGTACTTACAGCTGATACTACTCATTCTCCCCTTCCCCTTATTTCTCTTAGTGCTGCTCTGCTTGCCTGCTCTGTCTGATCCACAGGCTTCAGGGTGTGAGTTAAATGTCAGTCTAATTTTTTTCTCCTTCCAGTCTTAAAGGGGTGCCATGAAATGGACTTTGAACACCAAAAAATGAGCTTTTGCTGGTGAACTGCTTCTTTTTGTAGTAGGCACTCCACCCACCCCACCCCATAGTTTGCTTCCTTTTCTGGTGGCAGTCGTTCTCTCCTTACAATCCATCCTAATCAACAGTAGGGTAGTCTAAAAGACTGAAAATAAAAATGGCTCTTGTAAGTGAACTCATGCTACTGAGTGTAGTCCCTTTTGTTCTCACATCTTGAGTCTATTTGCTGCTTACTGGTTGCAGTTTCTCTCCTCTCAGGAGTTGACACTGGCCTCGGTAACAGTGATAATGGGCAACAGTTGTGGGTGCACAGCACGTCTGCCCTGTGCAGCTACTGCTTAATTTATATTTAATGTTAATGCAGTGTTTTTCAATAAGGAGACAACAGGCTTTTCTAAGACCTTATTGAGGGTTATTAAAAAAACCCACAAATTTATGGCAGTGGACACCAGCCAGTAGGCGTGTTTGACCAACTGTGACCAAGAAAATAGGGTGAGCAAGACAGTGAAACAGGCTCTGTGCTACAAATCAATCTCACAATGACAGGCAGGACCAGCCTTGCAGGGGGTCAAGGTGCATTGGTTTTGTTCTGGACACTGGGAAAAAGATTAGGAAAGATAAGCAACTTGGCAGTAGGAGGGGTCCTGGGTTTTGTTTGCCTCTAGCTGAGTTCTTAGCAGTTAAAAGGTGGAGATAGTCAGGGATGGTCTGGTTAGGCAGGCTGCTTTCTGGCCAGGGGATGCGTTGGGCATGAGGACTTGCAGAAGAGATCCCTGGCACTTTATTGCTATTTGTGACCTGATGTGCTAGACTGCATAGTAGGGATGTGACAGATGAAGGGCTTGACCCTCAACTCATGCTTTTGGCAGCCCCATGGCAGGCTGGAATCGCAGGCTAAGAGCAGGTCACACACTGGAGGGCTTCACTGGGCGGGGGCCAGGAGATCCTTTCCATGGCCAGGCACAGGGAATAGCTTGTGCTTGTCATCAGCACTGAATTTAAATCTGCTTTATATTTAGGGACAAAGTACTCTCACTGCATCGTTGACCCCTCTCTCTCAATTTAAAGCTCTTCTCTATTGCTCTCAACTGTTCACAGATACTTTATATTAAGATAAGGATCACTGTTGGGTTTTTAGAGAGATTTAAAATAGCCTAAGGGAAAGCAGTGCACTTGGCAAGGGCAGTTACTTGTGCAATGAAAAAGACATTGTTACAATAAATACAGCAAACAACCCCAGTTCAGAAGGAAAGAGATGATGTTTGGGAATTAAGCCCTACCTTGCCATGATTCGTTCAGGTTAGTATTTTCTGTCAAGTGACAGCCAAGAGTCACAGTCTGACATCCACAGTATGTGCAGTCCCATTCCCCTGAAGGGAGAAGCTTTGTTTGAGATGCAAGTGGAGCTGCAGTGACCACAGATAACCATCCTGTAAGGTCTGGCTTTGTCTGTACCTGACATGCAGTACAAGATGAAAATGGAGTTGGCTGTTAAAAATATATTCACAGTTATAACTGCTATCGGGCAGTGCAGGGTGTTCTTCCCCGTGGATTGTGCTAATAACATGATGGAGGGAAAGGCAGAAAATTTTGATAATTAATCTATATTTGATTCCAGAACAAGTTAATATTTTATGGCCAGCTCCTTTTGCTTTCTTCATCAGTCGAACAGGGAGTCTCTCAGAACAGCTAAACCTTGATGAATGGAAGAATCAAGAGGAAAACTGGTTTTAAGAAGGAATGAGAGAATTAATTTTTGCATTGCACATTTTGCTTGCTTTTTGCCCTGTGCTCATGGGAACGTTTTGATGTGAATGTAATAAAATATACATTTGATACGAAAATTCAGCTTCTTGAAAAGTAAACATGACTCAAGCCAAAATGCATCTTAAAAAAAATGGAAGTTAAACTGGAGTGAAATTGTGTGAAAGGTTTTAGCAACATTTGTTAATGGGTTTTTTATGCTGGTTTATCTGGTGAAGATCTTCAGAAATCTCACTTCTAAATGCTCTGCATGTTCTTTAACAGGATGCTTTCTGTTGTGTCATGTTCTTCGTTGGTCTCAGGACCTAAAGACACTTAGGAGACACTGAGATGGGATCTCAAGATTCGTTTATATGCAAGACCTTGAGAAAGACACTTGAGCATAGGTTTCACGTGTTGACATTTTAATCCTACTGTATCTGAAGGTCCGTGGGAAACAAATTAAGAAGGTAAATATGTTTATATCAAATATCATTTTCCCTTCTTTTCACAGAAACTCACCCTCCCTAAGATTTATGATGATCCAACCTCAGCTGAATAATCTTCCCTCCTTCCTCTCCTCTAAATAGAGAGGCTTGAATACTTGGCAGAAAGCAAGCACATTTGCCTTCAGTAAGCAGCTTATTCCTAAAAACAAAAGAAAACTTTTGCTTGTTTTTAAATGTCAGTGGGTAAAAGAACTTCCCTCAGGGAACACATGCCTTTTTAGTGTTTTCTTTATCACCTGAACACCTCTCAGATGAGCTGTCTGCTTTTGTGGGACTTCAGTCTGACTAGTCAGAAAGTAGTGTTAAAAGGACACTATGGACAGTAATTGTTTGTTGATAGACATTAGAGTGATTAACAGCTTTTGAGAACATTCTTGCAATAAGGCAGTTTTTTCAGAGTCAGGCTGTTGAGATAAACTGAGAAGTTGGTGGTGGAGAGGACCAAGTTGGTGCTTGGACTGGCAAAAGAGCTCTGAAGGTTTGCCAGTGCAGAAGATGAGATGTGCTCCTATTTTTGTTAATGTTGGATGATAACCTTGGTTTGTGAATCCTGACTCCTCCCCCTTTTTTACAGCTAAGCTCTTGAATTCTGACTTTTCACAACTACCACTGCTGATCATGATGTGCAGGAAACATGCCTTGGTGCTGAGTAGCTCAGTTTTGGCACCTTGCCATTATAGTCTTTCTGCTAAGCTCCCTGCATGAGAAGAGTGAGGCACTGTCAAAGTACTTCTTGGCACACTGATGTTTGTGCCCTCAAATCCTATAACTTATTATTTGGCTGGCTGGTTTGTGTAGGTATCGTCATTGTGGGATGAGACTCCTCTGTGCTTGTTGTGTGAAAGAAAAGAAAATCTCCCTCCACTTCGAGTTTAGGAATAGGAGAGATGTTTGATGCACTTACATGGATGTGTATAAACAAAATTAATGACGCTAGGAATGGGTATCTCAGCATGGACACTGCTCCTGCCTGCCTGTTGTACAAAGTCTTTTGTTAGACATTGTAGTAAAAGACAGAAAAGATAGAGGTGATTTTGTAGAAGTTTGTGGAAACTCCTGCTCCGGGCCCAGATCAAGTGTAGATAAAATCTTGAAGGTTGTTGTTTGAAAGTGTCGCATGTAAGGAGCATTTATTGACCAAAGATAGGATCAGTTCTCAGTGCAATGATTGAGAAGGGAAAGGTAAAGTGGAAAAAATATCCTGTAAAGGTTTTTTTCTTGAAGATACATCACTGACAAGGCTTATGGTGTCCCTCTGTTCACCACTTACCAACGTGCAGTGCAATCTGCTGTACTGACATTTCTCTCGTTTAGACAGTTCGTTTGTTCATTTACCTTGGGCTTTATGGATTAGTATGCAAATCATAGCATATACTGGTATTTATCTTCTGTTGTATATTTGGCTTATCTATGTATTTTCCAGAATGCTCACTTCTTTCTGTGTTGTTAAGGTCAGTGGTTCTTAGTTGCATCTGTCCATGTCATCGTAACTATGGGCAGGCTGACATGAAGCTGTTTGTTTAACCATTTCACTATCTCTGTCAACCTCTGGCGGTTGATTGAGTCTGTTGAAGAGACACACATCTATACAGCCACACTTGATTTGTTGCAGGTCATTTTTTCCCTCCCTATTCAATTCTTTCTTGTCATCAGTCAACTGCTTCATCTCTGCACCGCTCTCTTCCTCCAGCCTGTGTGTCGACCTCCACCGTTGCCAGCCACACCAGATGGAAGCAAAGTTGTGTGCCCATTGTGCCACTCATCGCACTCAGGGCCAGGATGGTGTGTGCCAGCTGGCTTTGAAGGTATCATTTTGTGTCCTCCAGTTGCCATTGGTTTGGAGGCTAATTTGGCATGTTGATTTTGGTCAGAAGAATGATCTGTACATCTGTGGCAAGCCATCTGCTTTGTGTGTGGGGAGTAGGATGGTTGTGCCTGACCCTCTTCCACCATATCACAGTTGATGACTTTTGTCTGCTTTATGTATCTGGCTGGCTGTGAGTGTCAGTAAAATGCTGTCCTGGTGTGCTTTTCTGGGAGAGCATCCACTTGCCTTTTCAATTACATGTACTCAACCTCTGTTTTTCCAGTATCCTTTGAGATAGTGGCTGGGAACTTTGCCTTGTTCTCTCCAGCCTTCACAATGCTCTGCTGCTGGAGTAACTTGCAGTTTCCTGTGGGTTATTCTGCTGCAGTTTACTATCATTTACAGTCAGTAGATGCTAATTTCATTAGGGTGTTTCACATGGATGCAGTTTTGCATCCTCCTGTGTGTGCCTTCTTGTGCACTTGGTAAAAACTGCTGTTTATTGGGTTCTGTTCCTGCCTATGTTGCTCTCCATAGTGGGCAAGGACAGCCCGATGCTGTGTTTGAAAACACATTCCTACGCATCTCCCTCTTGGCTCAGGCTGTGCTGCTTCCTTGGGAGCAAAGCCAGAATGTAGCCCTAATTTTGCAACATGCAACCATCAGCTTGAAAATGTTAAATCAATTAGACGTGGCCTCACCCAAACTACTGGCAGTGTCTGGCCTGGGCAGGTGGTTGTGTGTGCCAAGACGGAGCCTGGAAAGTGTGAATGCAGGAGGGTATTGCACTTTTTCTCTCAACAGAAAGAGGTTATGAGTGACTGTATTTCTGGCCTTGATGTTTCCAACACTATTTGCTGACACATGGTAAATGCTGATTTTTAGTTCTTCCTTACCTCGATTCACAAAATGGAGCTGGAAATAATTCAGTGCTTTGTACTTGCTACTGCACAGAAATGTACTGGTACTTCCAAATGGGAGGTTCAGACTTCTCAGACGTGAAATTCATTGCTTCTGGCTCAACTGTTTCGTGCTCATCAATGTGTTTAAGTCTCTCTGCATTTGGATGGCTGAAGTAAGGTATAATTCGTGTTACTATTGTTTCCAGTTGTTAGAAGAAGCAGAGCGAGCCAAAATCACCTGACTCTGTTCTTGAACAACAGGAGTAAGATGAAATATATTCCTAAACAATCAAGCTAAATTACATGTGTACTTTGGCAGACTTCAAATGAATGACATTGATGAAGCCTTAAAACTGTGACTATTAAGTCAAGCACAGGCTTTGATACCATTAATGAAGAAATAATGTTTTGACATGCACACCTTCATAAATTCTGACACTTGCAATTGTCCTCAAGTAAAAATAACACCGTTGTCATTTGCAATAATGTGCTCTTTAAAAATTTTGCCTGAGCTACATAAAGCTGGGTGCTTGGAGTTAGGAAATAACAAGTATTTCTTGTTGGTGTTTTTATTTGGTGGTTGCAGGTCCTGCATGTTTGAGCCCTCAGCAGTGCTTGGAGGTCTTGTGCAGTGACTGTCGTGTGGGTCAATAAGGCTTGAGTGGAGCCTCCAGACCTAAATGCTGTGTTGTGTACTGACTTAGCATATTGATGCATGACTACTTCCTTCCCCATTCTCAAAAAAGGCTTTAATGCTGCTTTTTCTTGTGTTGGTATTGCCTTTTGTTGCCATTACACACAGGACAACCCGGTCTGAGAGAGATAAATTTCACAATTTGTCTTGTCAGGCTGTGAGATGGAGTTGCTCGTGATGCTGGCGGGGCAGAGCAGCAGCCGTGCTCTTTCCAAGTGCATGTGGGTGGCTGGATGTAGGGACCCTTTGCTTCCTTGATGGGATCTGTCTGCTCACTTCCCACACAGCAACCTGCCTCAGAAACTCATGTCTTCTTGGCTTGCTCTCTTCCTACCTTCTGATGGAGCTTAGCCCTGCTGCCTTTGGATGTAAAACCACTCAGCACCCCTCTTGGTGTGGCATCAATTATTAAGGTGAAACACCCATTCTGTGCACTTGGGCTGCTGAAGGATTCATTATGTTGCCTTTTGGTTGACCTGACAAAGTTGTTCAGTGCTGCTCTTTCCCATGCAAAATGAATTCAGCTTTGCTCCTGGGACCACATACTCCAGCTCTGACTGACCTTTTGTAGGAAGAACAGAGCATAGCTGAGAAATTAATCTGGGGAGAGAGTTAGAAAAAGGTATAAAAATATTTTGTTTACGGAGAAGGGAAAACCAGCAGTGATCATGCTAAAGGAAATAGGAAGCTGGTTTGTGTTCCTCTCTGCCCTTTAGTGCAGCATTTAAATATGTGGTGGAGAAATCCTCTAACTATACAACTATGTTATTGTTGACCTATTTTCCCAACAGCTTATGGCTATGACTGAATACATATTACTACCATTATGATTGTTAAATTTTGCCTGGCTGCGTCGGGAATTCTATGAATATTGTGAGTCTGGCCCAGAGCACTTTGCTAATCAAACACAAATTAAAACTAACCCAACTGACTGCTGTAAAAATATCGGTACATTTCCCTGGTAGATTTACAGTCTCACGTACTGAGAGGGCTTCATGACCCTTCTCTAAAAATCCATGGCTGTATCTCCATTTTACAGAGGATGAAAATGAGATGTAGTAAGGCCTTTCACTTGCAACCACACAGCAAATGGAAATGGGCTGCTGCTGGTTTGAGACTGGGAGCTCTACCTTTGGTAGAGAGGTAGGTGTTAGGGAGATTTATTCTAGTTTTCTAAATGTAAAAAGTGATTTGTAGTCTTGGTATTGCATTTCCTGCTTCAATAAATAGTTGTTTTCTGAATGCTGTATATTTTAGATTTGGTGCCAAAAAAGGCCATTACAGGTTTTACTGCAGTGCATTCCAGCGAGGACATACATTAAAGCCTTTTTTTTTTCTTTACCTTTAAGAACATCAGCCAAAATCCAGCAGTTCTGAGGAAGGAATAAAGGAAGATAGTCCACATTTTACTGAAAATGCACAAAATGCACATTGCACGCTGCCGATTGCCATTTGCCTTGCGCTGTACTCAGTGTGCCATCCTATAGCACAATGTAAACAGAATTATAATCATATCAAGCAGGCTGCTCCTACAGTGATGACAGCTACTTAGATTGCCAGAAGCAGGGCCAGAAAAACAGAGACCAGTTTAAAGCAGCTGACAGTTTTTATTTCCTTGTTGTTTGTTTGGTTTTTTTTTTAGCAGTGTGGGTTGTAAGGAAATTATAATGAAGATTTCATTACATGCTATTCAGAAGGGTCAACAGAGTCTCCAGCAGATGTCAAAGCTTGCAGCTTCAGTGGGGTCAGTGTCCTGAACATGGCAATGGTTTGTGTGTTAAGATGAGGTTGGGAAGACTGGATGAAAACACTGTGGGTCTGATTCTTCTTGGGTGTTAAGTGAGTTGGGGGTGTTGGACCATCCAGTTGATGGGATGGATCTTATCTAGATACCAAACTGGTTCTCAAAATATTGCTTTATTACACATTTGTAGCATTATGATTAGGACCTTAATTTTTGCTCACTCACCTTACCAGGTGCCTGCACAGTTAATATTTAAAGCTTTGTCCTTTTTAGAGATATCTTTGGAATAATAAGCCAGGACTTTAGATTCTATGACTGCCCCCCAAAGAATTTGCTGCCCCATTCCATACCCATTGTCTTTTCAATTGACCAGTACATAGTAAAAAACCCACAACTGCAGACATGGAGTGAAATACAGATGGCAACATCAGTTTTAGGATGAGCTCAGGAGAACTACTCCATCACATGCTTACTTTTAAATATAATACATAAGAGATCATGGTCCCAGTGCATTTTGTTTCCTTAACTGAAAGGAAGTGCATTTGAAGTTGGCTATGTAACTGTCTCTCTGGCTTGTAAAATATTATAACTCCTATATATTTTAAGTTATTCATGAAGTCTATTGCATATATAATTAAAACATTAATAAAAATAACAGCAGGAAGAGTTCATCAGCAATTCAAATACAAATATTTGTGAAAATCTGTCTTCTCCAACATGTTCCTTTCTCCTCTGACTCATTTTTGGTTTGTTTGTTTTTGGTAAAAATACCATAAGCAACATTGCTTATCCATTTTTACCACCCCAGTATCTCTGTAGGGTGGTGAATTCATTTAGCTATTGAATTAATTTACCACAGATTGTGCAAGGTTGTTATTGTCATGCTCTTTTGGAGGCATCACAGGTGCATTCAGCACAGTCAAGGCTCCGGTTTGGCTTTGTATGTTCATTCCCACTTCAGGGTAGAGGGTTTACCCTAAGATTTGAAGGGGAACCTGACCCTCCTGTCGCGAGCCGGTACCAGAGGGCTACCGACTGTCAGGATGTTTTCGTGACTTCCCCCCCCAATGTGGAGAGGTTTGTTAAAAAGCCCGAGCGTCCACCTCTCTCAGAGGAACGGCCGCTGAGGGTTCGTCTCTAAGAGGGTAGATTAAAGTACCCTCCCACCACGCTCACAAATTATTACTGAAACCAATGTTTAGTTTGCAATTAATCAGTTTATTAAGGGACAATACAAACTAAGGGATCAAGGTTCAGGAGAGGTTAACTAGATATATATATTGGAAAAGGGATTCAAAGGCACTAAGGTTTATGAAGGCACACTCCGAAGGAGAGGTGTAAATCAATTAAGTGAAAGGGTAGGAGTTGAGCCTAGTAAGAAAGTTAAAGTGTGTGTGTGTGTGTGTGTGTGTGTATTTACCCTCCTTCCTTTGCGTAGCGCAGTTCTCGAGATGTGCTGGCAGGCTCGGCTGGAGATCTGCAGGGGGCCGGTTCGTTCCAGGCTGGGCAGGCAGGGTCCCCGGGAGCGGGCACAGGCGGTGCCCCCCCCTCTCCGTTTCTCCAGGCAGCAGCAGTGGTGCTGAGGCAGGTTCAGGTGCTGCAGCGGGGTCTTGTCCCAAGCAGGCAGAGAGGGCGAGCAGAGACCCGCAGAGAGCAGATCCTACTCCCTTCCTATGGATCAGAGACCATTGTTCCAGAAAGCACCACAGTCTGAATTAGCCAATCACCATTGGCCAGGTACATATTCTGTTAGAGGCAGTTTTTAACCTATTGTCTATTTTTTCTGCCACTTATTATGACCCTTGTGCTGCTTCTTTGCTATGCACTTATCTGGTAGGGCAAGAGGCCTGCTCATTCTGTCCTTGTGTGAATCAGTGAAAAGGCATCACTCCTGTTTTGCTGACTTGAAAGGCATTTGTTGTTTAGTCTTATACAGAGGGGAAGAAGAGGGACTGTTCCCCACACCTCCCCACTGCACCTTGGCACCCCACAAAGAGCACTGGACATCTTTGTCATGGTGATGTCTTGCAGGAAAAGGAGAAGGGCATGAAATGCTTCTTTTCTTGTTTTTTCTTTCTGAAAGGTGCCTTTGGTCTTTGAAGTACGAAATTGAACCAGAACTGCCAGAGTGAGGCAGCACAGGAGAGTTGGATTTGGTTTGGGAAGATAGCCAGGAGGTCCCACCTGCCATTGACCGTGGTTTTGGTGGGACTTGAATACTTGCCTTTTACAGGCAACTTTGAAATTCTCAGTATGTGGATTTATCTTCTTAAGAGCTTTAAAAACCTCACAGAATGTGTCTGCTTCTTGAGTTTCTAATACATCTTTCTAAAGAAGGGCTGTCAAATGAGTTAGACTTTGCTAATTCTGGTTTATTACATTTCCTCAGGATAGAATCTAAATTGTACTTTGCTCTGATCTATTGTATGTCAGTAGCACATGCCATATTCCGAAGCAAAGCATGTGGACAGTGATTGTGATTGACAGGCATTGATAAGTTGCTTTGCAGAAAGATTGCAGGATCCAGAATGTATCTGATGCGTCGGGGTCTGATGTGTTGGTTGGAAGTAGGTTCCATCTCAAACAGATGGATTAAAAAAAAAAAAAAAGAAGAGAGAAATGGCTGATATGGGGAGCAGTGTTCACCTTCTTAACTAAAAGGCACCCTTTATTTAAGGTGTTTTTTTCAGCTTTTCTGCTTCAGTTTTAGTTTTCTGTCAGTGGGTGAGTCCATAACCCTGGAGAAAAAGAAAGAAATCATTTTTTAGAGAGAGTTTCCCTGTGGCCTTACTGCAGTTTCTCTGCATTTCTTGACTGATTTAGCATTTCACTAAGTCATATATTTGGAATACTCAGCTGCGAGGAGGTGGTTTTTTTTTAAGAATAAAAAGAGGAGATTTTAAAAACCTGGCTCCTGAAGATTGCTGAGCTCTAGTGCTGCCAACCCCTCTTTTGGGTTATCTTGTCTCATTTTTGTCTTCTTGAAGGAGGGCTGGTTACGGATGGACTTCCTCACCTCCTTGCATTTCACTCACAAACGCCCCAGGCCCTATTAAAAGGCTTTACAATGAATCCCATACTTTTATTGTTTAAAAAGCCACCATTTAATTCCAGCAGAGGAAACAGAGCATCTCCCTGCAGGGTAGACAGCCTGCCTCTGTGGAAGCAGCAATGAGATGCTGACTTAGTACCTCTGTAAGGAAAGCAGTTCTACTTGCTGCTATGCTGTATGTCGATTGACGTTAATCCCGTAATTGAAGCATCCAGTTTTAGGATTAACCTGATCTCTATCAGCAAAAGCCTGCTAAAAAAGCAGAGATTTGTGGTAAATGGTGATTTAGACCAACCCTGGGTGCTGCTCCAACACACATCAAACTTCTGTTGCTCCTTCACATCTCTGTAGATTCGCCAAACGGGGCTGCTTCATGTGTTGGTCAAAAGCTTCCCCAGTCAGCTCTGTGACTTGGAAATGCATTAGGCTGAGCAGACATAGACTGAAAACCTGAAAGAAAATAGCTTCTGAAATTTATAATCAAATAAATGCCACCAACCAGAAATTCAATTTGTAATAGCAACAAAATCCATTTTAGGAACAGAGGCGACAGAAGCTTTTACTATCAGAAAATGTGACTATTGTATAAAGTCAAAATTCTCTGAGCAGCAGCTTGGTCTGAAGATGGTGGTCCAAGTGCCAGAAGAGCAGTGCCTTTACCACTGGGCTTATATCAGAATTCAATTTGTTAATAAGACCAACTGGCACCAGGAATTTCCCAGGTGCCAGCAGTCCAGCGTGCAGGCAACCACTTCTCTTAATTGCAGCAAAAGCAAAATAAGGTTGACACCATTTTATCAGAAGCTGCCTGGATTTCTATCCTTGAACTCTGTTTTGTGTGGTGACAGGGAACGTCAAACTGCTTATCTCTGACAGAGCATTTCCTTCCATTCCTTGCAAATACCTTTAATTTGAAGTGTTACGCCTCAGTACTTCTCAAATGTGTTGTGTTTTTATTTTCATAGAAGTGATTTCCCCCTTTGTTTTAATTTCATTTTCATTGTTTTCTGATTCTTCACAGTATTTCCTTTCTGCTTTCGAAAGGGAGCTAACTAGGTATAGTAAATTATATCACAAAATGGAAAAGAAATGTTAGCCAAGTGATGTATGGCTTCCCTCCCCCCCTCTGGATACAGGCCATTATCTTGTAGTACTGCAAGAATTAGAATGCTTATAAAACATATGAAGTGAATGAAGCTCTACCATATTCATTTTTTTAAAAAGAAAGCCACAAACTCGCTTTGCATGTTTTTATGTTTTGGTGGTTAATGTCTTTCTGAGATTTGCTGCTCTAGAACCCCTGTAACAAATGGCAGGTTTGTGCTGTGAAAGGAGTGTCATCCATTAAAACCTGCCTCAAGTTCTATTTTGTTGGGTATTTTTTGTCGTTGTCAGTGTTGTTTTATCTACTTTTTGCAGACAAAGCCTAGGATTGCTGTAGTTTAATTAATCTGGAAAGGAGGGGCAAGTAAATAAACCTTTGCTTTTTGATTTATTATGTTCATTTTGCAGCTGTTTAGGTACAGTGTGTTCTGCTGTTTCTTAAGTAATCAGCTGGAAAAACAAACTTGGAGATTAGGCAAATATGATTATACAGTGACACATAACTGAGAAACCTGAAGTCTGAGGAGCAGGTGAACAGCCTGAAATGATTTACTCTAAACTAGTTTTGGCTAATTGCATGGTCTGATTCACTAAGAAAATGTCATGTCCTGTAACTGAGTTCTGACTGAAGATGTCTGTCTCTCTTTTTTTTTTTTTTTTTTAAATGTAAGTGTTTTTAATGTTTGTGTTCATGTATATGGATGGATGCATTTGCTTTGAACAGCATGGATAGGTCTTCCTGGTTATTTCTGTGTTAAATCGAACTTGCTTGTTCGAAGCCTGGTGTCTAAGTCCAAGGACAGGTTATAGCTGTGCTCTCTCTGCATCCTGAGGATGTTAGTGGTGGCTGATAATGAACTGCTGAGCCTGAGATGCCATCTGGGATAGAGCCTGGTCACGTCACAGTGTCTCTCTGCATAGGGAATTAGGTTCATCCTGAGTGTATCTGTGGGACTTTTTACATATTTAGTGTTCCTAAGACAAAAATGGGAACGAAGACCCATAACATAGTAACACGTTTTGCAGGATATTCTGGAAATGCTCTGTAATTGAGTGCAACAGGAATGCATGTCATAAGAAAGCAATGGGAGGGAAATGCCATCAGAGCTGTTATCTCACCTACCAGAAATGGCTGGGTTTGCCAGGCTGTTAGGCATTAGCTTAGGAAATCAGATGCCATTAAAAAGCCTCATTTCCCCTATTCTCTGCTCAGCTCTTTTGAACGTGCCCTGTGGCTTCCCAGACCTGAGCAAGCTGGAGGCTTGACCTCAAAGACAACTTTGTAGAGATAAAGGTAGCACTGGAGTCTCAATATAAAGTAGATACCGACAGATTTGCAAGGGATCCTTGCTTCTCTAAATCATCCTTTCAAAACATTTTATGTCAGCATGAGATTCCATAGTAGGAATAGCTAGTTTTAACTTGTTTTAGCTCTTCAAAACTCCAATAAATCACTTCTGGATTCCCTGTCTCTCCTGAAATACAAGTGTCAGGCAAGTTAGAGTCAAATACTGCTGATTTTATGGGTTGTGATGATTCTTCTTGCTTATGCCCTGAAATATGAAATGAATAAAGAGGCCATCAGGAGGTGAGGAACAGGTGATACAAAGAATTCCCATCTTGGATGTATGTTTTAAACTTAAAAATATTTCATGAGGTCTGGTGAGGGGGGGAAGAAGAGGCAAAATTGAGCAGAAATCCCCACAGATGCTTCTACTTTGAGCACTAGATAAGCAATAAATATGAAATTAATAGTAGAATATCCATGCTCTCATGGACAACAACTTTTCATGGAAATAAAAATAGATATAATTTTTCTGTCTTTGTTTCTGTCATTGCTTTTTCCCCATGGTTGAAACAAACCTGGCTTAGCGGTGTAACAATGTGCAGTTTCAAGGCCTTAGGGATGAATGAAGGTTGTGCAGGTGTGGAGCAAACACAAGCTCATGGGAGATGGGTCACTGAGTGAGACATGCACTACTAGCTCAGCTGTCCTTGGAGTGCAAAATCTGCTGTTGACATGTGAGAGCTCTCCTAGCCTTAACCCTATCAGTAACAAGGATGTTTCCTATTGTATTGGAGTGTTTTGAAGATGAGTGTGCTCCATGTCCTGGCAGTATGTCTCTCTAGTCCCTGTGTAGACAGCATGAAGTTTCATAGACTCCTATTGCCTGTTACTCTGGAGCAGCTTTATGGGTCTAAAGTCACAAATTCCTTGGTAGGGACCACAAAAAGCATCACTGCCCCATCCTACCCTGCACGATCTGCCTCCTTTTGCACACTTCAAGTGAGAGCTGTATCTGAGCTATCTATTGAATACAGCCAACCTGAAGGGATAATTAGGCATTATTGATTGGGCAGAGGACTATTGACCTGAAGCTAGAACCCTTCTTTAAATGGACCAGATACACTCAGGGCCTGTTGTTTCTGCATAGAGCAATGTGGGACTGCTAAGTAGTTCTGAAGTTGTTGTGAAAAACTGGGTCTGGGCCAAAGGCCTTGGCAGGAACCTGCAGCAACATGGCCAGAACCCTGAAATCCCAGGTAATGTTGAGATTAGGGAACTGGGAAAGCTAGGGCAGCTTCACAGGGCAATTCCTTTCTGAGGTGGGAGCTGACTGCAGATCAGCACATCACACTACCAGGCTGTATTTTTTCCTTTGCAATCATTATTGTATCACAGCCAGCATTGTATGTCATTAAGATTTACTGTGTAATAAAATTCTTGAGAAGCTGTGAAATTTAAGCCACATTCTGATACCTCGTTGATAGACTTGTCTTTTGGGATATGTTTCATACTCGAGAAATGAAACGTCAGTATTTCAAAGGGCTGAATTAAGAGCATTGTAATTTATTAAACTCCAATATATAATTGCTGTTACTTAATGGTGTGGGTTTTTTGGTTTTAAATTAGCTGTCCCCAACCCACAAATGTGCAGGAAGAGACGTTGTGCATCTCTGGAGTCTGAAAGACTCTGTCCTGCCAACCTGTTGTCTCTGGGCTGAGACAGGATGTCTGAGGGGATGTGGAGTAAAAGCTGCTTATTCTTTTTCAAGAAAAAAATTCAATAAAAACAAAACCATTTTAGCTAGAATTGAATTGTTACTGTGTCCGTTGCTGTGTCATGTGAGGTGGGTGTGAGCAGCAGAGGCGCTGCCAGGCAACCCCTGGAATTCTTCATCCTGCCTCCTATTGACTGGTGCTCTGTCATCTCCCAGACCTAAGCCCCAGCCACTAGTCTCTAGTTTGGGACAGAAAATATCTGCTTTCTTCTCTGGGCTGTCATGCCACAGGACCTTGGGTTGAAATCCATACTCTTGTCAGCTGCCGTAGGCCATTTGTAGGGTTCTGTCTGCTCAGCTCTTGCCAGAGTCATTTGGGATCATCTGATGCTGGCTACAGATACCCAACCTGGCTGCACAGAGACTAAACCCAGATCTGGGATGACACTTCTGTCCAAAGCAAATGTGTTCCACCTCTCATCCCCTTTACCAAAATCTCTATAATCTAGTATAATTAAGCTTTTCTTAAAAGAAAAAAAAAGTCAGAAATGTTAATTCTAACATCTAGCACTTGGATTTGTTATCTAAACCGCTTTTTAAAAATTATTTTAAGTTTTTGCCTTTTCTCTCCTTCTATTTTCCATGTTTTTTTTCTTTTCTCTGTATTTTTCAATTCCTGCCTTTGAAAAAGCCTGGTAGGAAAAGGAGAGATGGCAGTGAGGCTGCAGGAAAAGAGCTCAGTGAAAATTGAAAGAAGGGGAAAGCAGTTTGATCAGCTGTTTGTTTCTTCCTATTTGGTTGGAAAAGTACAGAAGGAAAAATCCATGAACTTTTCCAGATTCAGAGAACGTATTTTGTCCAAATTATTCTTGTGTATTTTTATGTGCTTTACTGTTGTGCTTAACTATTGCTCAGCATTGGTAGTGTTACCTAATCAGTCCCTAGGGGACAAAGGACTGTTGAATTGCACCTGAATTTGTTTCATGGGGGAGCAGAGCTTGAAAGCTGAGTCCCTGGGCCAGTCCTACATTTCTGCTCTTACAGATTTCAGGAGCATGCTAATAGGATTAGGTAGTACAAAGCTGTCTTGCATTCAAAATTACTATCAGAGGGGAGCGTGCTGTTGAACAGCATTTCTTGCAAAGAGGCCTGACAGCAGAAGCACAAACACACTGTGAGATTCAGCTATCACCATTTGCTGCTGTGAGCTTCCTATTCCATTGCTTTGGATTATTGTTATTCCAAAACCTCCTCCTTTTGACACAGCTCCTTGGCTTCATCCAGAAAATCCCCTGGAGATGGACACCCCTGACCACACACAGATGCCCTTGCATCAGGGTGGTTTTGCACGTGGCTATGTCATGGGTTGTTACAACTGGGGAAGGAGGAACTGGAGTGCTTGTGTAAACAGCACTTGCTTAGTTCCTGAAAGTAGCCTTAGCTGACATTTTTGCAAAAGTTTAATAAGTAGGTAGCCACAAGTCTTGGAGGCCAGTATGTTTTTTAAAAGAGAGCAATATTTTTATGCTGCCACTCACCCTCTCTGAATATTTCATTTGAGTCATTTTGCAGAATTCTACAGCACTGGAACCAGAAGTGTTAAATTATCGATTCAACATATGTTGCAGTAAAAATAGAATGAAAATCTAATTCCTGCTAAGGGATACAAAGCTGAACTTCAGATAATTCTGTTAATTCCCCTTTACAAGGTCTGTCCCACCATCCCATCTCCAGCACTGGCCATAGGCTAAGGGTATATGAGCAGGGCAGGCACATGTGGTTTTTCTCCTCTAGTACTTCCAAGGCTCTGACTGTTTTGAGCTCAGGGACTTTGTGCCAGGAGTGGTTTCTGTGTAGGTAGTAAACATAAATAGATTTTTCTTCTGTGAACTTAATCTTCTCTACCCTTAAGCCAGTGTATGCTTGTGACATCCACAGCTTCTCTTGTTAGATACAAAAATGACTTTTGGTTGTTTGTTTTGGACATGTTTCCAGTTTGGTTTAAAGGGTCCTTGTGTCACTGTGGGAAAAGGCCATGAACAAGCAGGTCCTTGTTCGTGCTGTCCATGCTCTACATTTCTTTTTCCCCTAATGATTCTTAACATTTAATGTGCTGCCTTTTTTCCTTTGACTATTGGTAGCATGGGCTGACATTTCCAAGGGGCTGTCCGTTGTAAATCTAGGATTTCACTCCTGTGTAGTCACGGTTGGCTCAGAGTCCATAATTTCATATGTGAAGTTAGGAATGGTTTTCCCACACGCATATTTGACATTTATTTCTGTTGAATTTCATCTGCCATCTCATATGTCATACCATTTCATAAGGTCCTTCTGCAGTTCCTCCCTGTCAGCCTTTGTCCTCATTACCCTGAAGGAGTTGATATCGGCAAACTTTCTCCCCCTGCTTTCCAAGAGGATGTAGGATGGTGTAGATCCCTGATTAGAACAGTACAGATGTCAGGCTTTCAGTCCTGCAGCTTTGTGCATCTCCCTTGGTTAATTTGTGCTCAGCATTACATAGATAAATTCAGATTGTTCTGAGATGGCTGTGTACATGGCCTATTTGCTCACTTACAAGAAATCAGAACAAGCTGTGGGAAAAGGACTGGTAATGATTTTTGTCTCACAGGGTGTTTTTCAGTATTTTCTTTGCAAGTGTTTGATGTTGCAGAAATCCAGATTAATCAGGACAGTTATATTACCTTTCTTTCTCTTCAAGAGGAACCCAGTGGCTGATGAGAATATGATCTTTTCTTGCAAGAGCTTTTGGCAGCCTGCTCTAACGAGCTTGAATATTTCTGTTGATGGAGTACCAGGTGTGAGAACAGAGTGAACAGGTTGCAGGTATGTGTTTAGAAGTTGTAAAGTGACTTGACTGAGTTGAAGGAACCTCCCTGAAAAGCTCGCTGGAAAATAACCACCAGTGTTGGAGGGCATGCAGCTGCCCTACACTGTGGGTGCACTTGGTGCAGGAAGGAGGGGTGGCCTCTCCTCCCCGTGCATGCCAGGACTGTCACTTTTCACCAGGTACCATCATGCCAAGGCAATCCCAACCTTGTCTTCCCAGAGCCTGATCAACAGCCTCTCTGCCCCACGCAGGGGAGTGTGGGCACAACCACTGTCAGTGTTGCACGTGATCTGCTCTCTGCACTGCAACAGAGAGCAGAGATCTGACTTCGGAGCTTTGTGGTATTTGGGACTTTTCTAGCTTCTTCCCTGCCCAAATCCCACATTTGTTCCACTAGAGACAGAAAATTTTCTATGACTGGTTCCTGGTTGAGTCCAAACTTGAATTTGTTTATGTTGGTGTTTGTCTTGTGTGTGTGCAAATCTGAGTCCTGAGTTGATGAGCAGGATAGAAAGAAGAGGCTGAGAACAGGGATCACATAAGAATTTTCCTGAACAGGTAATTTGATTTCTGTGGGTAATATGAAAGGTACTAATAAAACCTAAAAAAGAAAGGGAAAATTCCAAGGTATTTCTTCTGATGATTGCAATGTAGAAAACTTGGAAGAAATCTGCCACTGGTGTCTTGTGCTGCTTTTCAAAGTGGGCACAGTTGGAAGTTGTCGCACGAGGGCAAAGATCAAAGAGGATTTGATCAGGTACATGAATATACAGGCAGGAGCGGGGACACGGTCCTGTGAAGCACTTTTGCATTTATCTCTTCTGCAACAGTACCTTTTATTTCAGCTAGCATAAAGCCTTAGTGGTTTTTGGCAGCATTTCAGGCAAATCTTCTGATAGGGATGAACTGTTCTTGAACCAAATCTCCAAAGGTTTTGGCACAAATGTGTGCTCCTTCAATATGAAATGTGGATCTTGTTCAGTATTTATATTTGAATAGACATTAATGAATGCCTGAAGAAAAATCACAATCTCTGCTTTTTCTCTTGTTATTTGATTTCCCTTTGTCTGCCTAATACTTGTGCAGATTGTACAGATTGTACTGGCAAGTCCTACCTGCTGCCTGTCTCACTGTTGGGGTCAGGAGGTGGTGAGGGGAAAGACTAGGCCCTAATCTAACTGTGGCAAAACATTTGACTGATCAAGTGTTGCAGTTTCAGTACTTAATATCTGATGATCATGATGCCAAACTGGATGAAAATCCATTTATTTTCTTTTTACTGGTAACCTTCTCTGTGAGTCTGCAAACAGAAATGCGTGCAGTTCCAGCATGTGTGAAGTTCCTCTACAGGTATCATTAATAAGAGATAGGTATAATTAAAATAGCTTTTCTATTTGCTATTGGCTTTCCCACTTAATTTGAGAGACCCACCAGTTCCTGTGTGTGCTCCTCAGGACCTCCTGATTGCTTACAGGCAGGTTTCAGGAGCATGTTGGTGTGTCCCGCTTGAGTACCAAAGGATCTGAAAACTGTCCTCAGTGGCTTCATAGGAGATAAGATGACTAACAAGAAAAGCATCAGTAACTGTGATCTTTCTGTGGGAAGTCCACTGCATTCTGTTTATTGTATAATAACTAAAATGAGGTAAGAAAGAGAGTAGCTCTGAGCACTGTGGGCTAAATGGAGTGCCTTGTGTAAACAGGTCCAGTGCTTGACTGGAGATCAGTGTCAGATTTAACCTGAAATCTAGAATCTTGTCAGTAAAGTAGCTGAACTCACAGGATAGCTAAATGCCTTTGACCTTTTTCTGCTTTGCTGAGTTAGTAGATTTATTGCTGTGGTATAGGGGTGGTTTTTATACACCACTTGTCAAATCGGAAGTCGTTGTAACAGATTAGCCCTTCAGAAGGCATGCCCCAAGTTTCCTCTAGATTTTTCACATTGCACTGAGTAATGATTCTCTATTAATGAAAAATTGAGTTTGTTTCATTTGCTGTCACGTTGGAAGCACAGGTATATATTTTCTTCCCTAGGACTGGTTACATTTTAATGCATGTATTCAAAATTCAAGCCCAATCTGAAATGACCTGTAACAGCTATGATATAGTCCATGGAAAACATCAAAACATGATGCATTGAACATATTTTACAGTCCTGGGATAATAGCATCCTCGGGTTGATTTTATGCAATACATCTATGCAATGTTTGATTTCAGTGAGGGGGTCTGTAGATGGAGATGTACTTCTCTGTGAAGATGTTTTGGCAGTGGTAATATATACATAGCTCTAATTTTGGGTACAGAAATGAGTTAGATATTTTTAAGCTGAGATGAGAAAAAATAGCTGAGAGGACCAGGGTAACTGTCAGGAGTTACTTTTTAGAGTTTTATGGGGAAGAAAATTTATTATTATAAACCAGGTGTGGCATGGTAGCTTTCAAGGCATTTCACTGAGTCTTAGCAGACATGGCAGGTTCTGAGGTTGTTTCTCAAAGGGCAAGTAAGTCTTTTATTAATCTTTTCATGCAGTTAGAAGTCGACTGTCAGATAATGTGAAAATATGTTTTTTTACAATTAACTATTTTGGAGTTCTGTGTCCCAGAAGTTGGTGCAGGCATCCTCACAGGCTGGTGTGTAAGGCCTGAAGTGAGAAACACAGTAACATACAAAAAGTGGCTCATTAGAAGCTGCCTGTTTGCTTCCAAATTTCTAATCAGATTCATAACTCCTGGTTTACATGAATGGAGATAATATTTTTTGGTGCAAAAGTGAAAAATAAATATAATACCAAAAGTATTCCAGTATTTTCCTGAGCACATCAAGATTAGAAGACAGCTTTGTAGCTAAAATGAGTCCCTCAATGACTTCCTGAACAGAAAGGAGATAGGAAGTGTTCTCAAAGTGGAAGTTAAAAAGAAAATTTTATACACCCCACCTTATTAACATGCAGGCTTTTAAATGTTTTTTAATGTTTGAGGATAGCTTAAAAGATCTGTGAACTCTATGGCCTACTGTGGGCCTTTGGAAACCCTGTAACAAGATAATTTTATAGCAAACCATGTTTTGTGGCACTAGCTGATATTTGCTGGAGAATTTTAAAACTTTACAAAACTAAGAAAAAGGCCAACTGAAGAATATTTCAGCTTGTTAAGATCTGAAGATGAGGTCTCAACAGATCCTGGTCCTCTGACCTGTTCACAAGAAATCGACTGCCCAGTAAACAGCGATTGACTTGGGACTTTCTGCCCCGTGTCCCCAGCTCATTCTTTATCTGGTTTCTGAACAGCAGAACCTCTTGCCATTGGAAATCCAATTACAGTGAAACAAAGATTAACCTCAGTGCCTCATGGAGAGCTTTGAAAAATGTTTTGCTTAAGGACAGTTCTGCCCACATCTGTCTAGATAGAGAGCCAAGATTTTCTGAAGGTTTTAATGCTGTGTGGCACTCTCTCCTGAAACAGGGTATTAGCTAATCCTGACATTAGTGTTAATCTCAACCAGTCCCCTTTATAGCTATAGAGGCCTTGTAGGTCACACTCTTGCTGCCTTTTTCTTTATGAGGTTGGCTTAGAAAGTTGACTTCATTAAAATGAAATTTATTTTTTTTTCTCTTTAGTTTTTTGGTTTAGCTTTCTCATTGTGTCATTTGAGCTCCTGAGAATTTATGTATTCAGGATTTTCTCTTCCTTCCATACACCCCTCTTTCAAAACCCAGCAGGTAGAAAATCACTTTGACTAAAGCTGAGATTCTCCAGCTTTTCAAAGTATGTGATTATATAAAGTATCAAATACTGTAAGAATTGGATTAAAAAAACCACGAGGGCCGATATGGAGACAAATGATAACGAGCAGTGGGAAAAGACAGAGCACACAAATACAGTAATGGATAGCAAATGTCAGGAGTTCAGCACTCAATTTTATTTCTGTTTTTATGAACTGCATTTTTATTACATATGTCATGGGGAATGTGTGTATGTGGTTAAGGGAATAGCTGAAAAGGTGTACAGAGGAAAGAGATCAGGGGTCAGGGTTGTCAGAGATATTTGGACTGATGAGGACTGGGATGAAGCCAGGAGAGTGAGCACCAATACTACACGGGGAGCAGATTGTCAGGATCCCCAAATCCATGTTTATCAGCTCCCTCAGTAATTGCAGAAAGTTGGGAGAGTTGCTTCAGGTCCAGGAATGTCTCTTCAGCATACGGTAGAGGTGGTGCAAAATTACCTTTCTCACATGGAGATAGTTTCTCAGCACATTCCTTTGAAACCAGAAGGAAACAGTACCTTGGATTCTACACAGCTCCTCCTTCTCTCTCTGGGGAGCTGGCTGTGGATTTTGGAGGTGAGATCTGATTGTGAAGGCTAAGGCTCAAGCTCAGGAAAGATTTTCAGCATATTGCTGCAAAGAGAAATGTTTTTCCAATTGAGAAGAGTGTCAGAAAAGCAAAGGTGTTCCCCAGCATCCCTCTAAGCTATAGACTCCACTAGTGAAAAGAATTATGTTTATTCCAGAATTTCAAGTGGGACATTTTCTAATGTTGGGTTCAGCATCTGCCTTTGCAGCTTGTGCATTTCAGGAGCATGGGATCTGTGTCCAAACAGGACAGAGGAACTGTGAAGTGCTTCACTCGTACTGCAGGTAACTGCATTCAGGTACACTGGTTTCCTTGCTTTGTGCTTCAGTTTTGCCTTTTTTGAGTTGTTGAAGTCCATTCTGCTTTGGTTCCTCCCACCCTCCTCCCCCCGTTTCTGTTTTCCTAAATGGCTGCCCACTTGCCCACATATTGCTGTAAAGTGTGTCCTTGATCAACTTGCCTGAAGAGGATGGAGGGGATACACTCATGAAAGCAAAGCTCCTGCCATATGGATTGACCTGTAAACCCTGGGCTGATGTTTAGGATTAAAACCAGCTTCTGACAAGATTGTGCTTCTGCAGCTTCTCTTGGCTGTCTCTCATCAGCCAGCTGCCCTCTGTTTGGCAACTTCTGAAGTGCTGCTGCCCTGTGCTAGATTTAGGATTAAAAATGTAATTTCTGGCCTTCCCTTATCCTCTGTCCTGACTTATATGGAATACAACTGACCTGCAGCTTGTCTGAAAGGAGGCTTTAAGGAGGGAGGATGGCAGTGGTATGCCCTGCAGAAGTGAATGCATGTATTTAGCAGAGGCTGTTTGGTCTGGAGGTTGCAGACAGGGAGCCAGAGGAGAAGAGCTCCTTCCTCAGGTTGGAGGCTGGGCCAGTTCTGCTTCCTGACTTCACTGACGGGCAGGGGAAAAGTGCTTCACATTAACAGCCCTGCACGGCTGTGCAGTTGCTTGTAGTGTTCCCAAGCACATCCGTGGCAGGGCTCTCAAAAGAGCTGTTGTGATATGAAATGCAAGACTCTCCAATACCACATCTCGGTGCCTCGCGTTTATTCTTGTGCCTTCAGTGACTTCCTCATCCGCTGCCGTCCACTTACAGATTCAGAATGAGATTCTTCTTAGCAGCAGCAGCAACCTGCTAGCCAAGAAATCAAGCTGTGTTCTGTCTGCTTCATCAGTCATTACCAGCCAGCACTGACGGGAAGGATTCGAGATGGAAACTTAGCTGGCAATTAGGCAGCTAACACATAGGAGTGGGTGGAGTGTTCTCCTGCTGGCAGCGACCAAGTGAGCTCTGTGGTGCAAAGGGTGAGGGAAAGAAGTTTAGCCTGTTTCTTAAGAAGGTCAGCCTGTGGCTTTGTGCAGGGATTGATTTTCCCCTTTTTTGCATTTTATCATCTTGAAAATTAGCTGTATCTCTCCGATAACAGCAACAACATTTGGTTGGAAAAGATGAAAATGCATCATCATCAACTCATCTTCGTAGCTGGGTGAGAAACATTTTTTCAGGCATAGGTTTTTAAAGACTTAATAGAAGGTCCTGGGTTTGGCATTGGGATCAAAACCTTTGAGAGTGGAGAAGTCAGAGCAGGATTTCAGGAAGGAGAACAGGAACTATCCCCCAGAATCAGTGGTTGATGCGTTAATATCTGTCACAAGGAAGTAGGGCTTGAATGAGGTAGATCTAGGACTTGGGCCTTTGCTTTGCAAATGTGAGGTACTGCAAGCACAGGGAAGCTCCCATCCTCTCACCTGTGAATATTTATTTAAAAAAAACCATAAAACTAAATGGTCTTTCCATCAGCTTTCCCTGTGTTTCTTACTGGCTGATAGACTGTATCCCTAGCCCAGACAGGATGAAACTCTTGGGGATAACTGGAGGTAGAGAGGCCATTCCCGGATTTGCCAGGAGACTTGATACTGCAAACCCTCAGTAGCAAGATCTCACAGACTGTGCAGACCACAAACCCTTGAGCCAGAGCTACACGTGCAGACTGAAGATGAGGAGGACGTGTGGAAGGAAGGCTTACAGCAGTTTTAGATATACCAAAACCTCAAGGGAAAACTCCAAAAAGCATTGCAGAGATAAGCCATCAAAACAGACAGTTATTCCCACTTTTGCAAGCCTGTGTACAAAAGTAGGTCCTGTGGTATTAAGATCTGCAGTAGTTTTGCAAAATTGTTTCCTTTTCTTAAGTGGAAATGAATTAAGTCATACTGCGAGTGGTATTGTGGTCAGTGCACCATAACAGAAGAAGAGCAAATAAAAATTACTCCTCCAGCAATAATGTGTTAATGTCTTAGTGTCTTTTTAGCACCAAATACATTTTTGATGCTTATCACGGATCTATTTCTTTAATAATTGACTGGGATGCTTAATAATGCTGTGCATAATTTGAGAATCCAATTTATTGGCAAAACTAGGAAGAAACCACCATATGAAATAGACACAAAAATCAGTTTAATAAAATTAATGAGGAGGAATCCTCACTTCACAGCAGGCAGAATACAGTAAGCACTAATGTAACCTTTTAAAGTTAGGATTAAGCACAAAACCCTCTCAGTCTATCCAAAGTGGAGCATGAGTTGGTGTGGAGGCATTGGTGCCTTGGTTAATTGCCTGTAATCTGTCTGTCCACCCAGAAAAGTCCTGTCTTGTTGACCACTTATTCATTCTTCATCTTTCACTCAAGGTGCCCTCATTTTCCTTTTTAAAATGTCTCTCCTCCTGTGTATTTTTGAAAACCCTTCCACTGTGGCAAGGTTTCCTTCAATTCTTTTCATCTTTTCTTCAGCAGCTGAGCCTGTTTAGTGAATTTATTAATTACCATGTTAGGTTCACTGAAGTGAGCACCTCGTTTGGAGAAACCTCCTGGGGACTCCAGCAAATGTACACACACTGATTAGACAGAATGTTTTCCACTTGGATATCAGCATTTTGATAATAAGCACTTTATAATCTTAACAAAAATGGTGCACCTTAAAAGCTAGAATTTAGTTGAGGCTTGAGTTTTTTGGTTTTGGCTTTTTATTGTTGTGTGGGGTTTTTTTGTTTGGTTGGGTTTTTTGTGGTGGGTTTTTTTCCCCCATAGGCATCACTATGGTTATTAGCTATACAGTGATGGGTATAACCAAGGAAATAATTTCTCACGTGATTTCTGCACTGTGCTTAAAGAAATCCACTTCTTCTGTCTTGCTGGTTCATGCTGCTCGTTATATGACACCTGGCTTGGCTGTTGGTAACTCGAAGTATAAAAGACCATGCGATTAAATACGGTTCTGAATATCCTGGCTTTACAGGATAATAGTGTCTGATTTGGTCTAGCACTGGGAGCTGTGCAGTTTAACCCTACATATGCAAAGGATTCAGAAGTCAAATAAAAGGATGAACTGGGTCACCTGGCAGGCTTTACAGGTCAAACTAACTAGGTGATGATAGTGTGTGGTTGTGTCTGCTGTGTTCTGTTTGCAGAGCGCTGAATGCAAGGTGGAAAGATCATGCAAATCTTTCTGATTCATTGATAGGTCAGATAAAAACCTGGAAGCATTTTAATTTGGTCAATTAAAATGCCTCTGACATGTCCAGGGCTGTGTCCATTTTATCAACTGCAAAAGGCACAGGCGGGTCAGCTCATTTGGCAGCAAGTCTGTGGTTGAGCTGAGGCTGCAAGATCCAGCTTCCCTCCTGCCTCTGGAGGGGCAGGCTGTCATCATCCTTGGCTGTGGAAATGCCCTAGCAGTTTGGCTAATCCCTTGCAGGGAGAGCTACTGCAACCCTCTTGCTTCCCATCAGACAAAGTAGCCCCAGATGGTTTTGTCTGTGATAAGGATGTTTGGTCAGGCTGTGGAGCCATAATTTCCTCTCCCCAAGGATGAGCAGAGCTGTACAACTGGACCCTGGGTCACACTGTGAATCAGCCTCCAACCTCCCACTCTAGATTTTAAAAACCAGAGAAGACAGCTTAAAAACCAGCTGGGGAACTGGAGGCTGCAGTGCCCTCTTCTCTTGTAAGAGCAGACATGACACCTCTATTGAGCTTCTCTGGGGGCACTTAAGGCTGAGTTTATCTACTGTGTAACATGGTAGTTCAGTGTGATTCCTGCTTGCTGCCTAATTAGTTCCACTAATTTATTTGGAACAAAACTTCCCCCCTTCCTGTTGAATAACTGGAGTGTGGTTTCTGTGAGCACTGCCTGACTTGCTGGGTGCTGAGCTCTCCTTCTCTCCAAGGCCTATGGTTTGAATAACTATTACCTTTATAAGCGCTGTAACTTAGCCATGCCCGAAGGCCCTTTTGGAACAATTGCAACAGACTTTGTGCAGTCAGAAGATGTTACCTTGGTCCTTTTAAAAGCTGTGTGTACTCCTAAGGAGCTCCAGTGTTGTGAGTACTCACTGGAGCACAGGGCTTCTGAGAGCCAGACCTTCAGGGAGAGGACACAAGGTGGTGCCAGGGGACTAAAGGGTGAAGTGAACAGCCTGACCCTTATGCTAGTTGACAACAGAATTGTGGAAATGCCCAACTTCTAGTTACCACAAGTGCACAGACATGTCAGATTCCTGGCAGATCCCATAGCAAGATGATGCCTTGAACTCGTCATACTCCTCTGTGCTTTTAGTGGCTGCATAAATCACAGAGAATAGCCTGGTTTAGCCACTGTTTATCTGCTGGTTTTTGTTTGGCAGTGTGATCACTAACTGTGCCTGACAAACATATACATCTGTGCTTCACTGTATGCACATACCCCAGTTGGCTGTAGGCTTCTGCTGGGAGCAGTGCCTGGAGCATCCTGGGGTTCAGGCAGACCAATTAGCTAGGAGTCTGTGCCTCTGGCTGGCTTTGGTGTCTGTACCTGCACTGGACTAAGCAAAGGAGATGAGTCTGTAGGTATTTCCAGCAATTTTATTTGTTCGCTTTATTTGATTTTTCATACTCTGCTAATTAACTTGTGCCTGATATAGTTTAGTGTGGCTTCATATCCTGCTGCCTGCTAACCTGTTCTCTCTTCCCTACCCCTTTCAACCTTGCTTACTGTCTGCTTATTTATTACCTTGGCTCAGAGCAAAGAGAGGCCATGAGTGCTTTACCAGCTGGCACTTTTACCATTAAATGTAAATATATACCACCAGCAGCCACCTGTGCTCTGCACTGCAGCTGCATTTGGCTCAGGCAACCAAATGGGTGCTGTTTCATCTGTTTCTACTTCTACTGAAATCCTCACCACAGAATATCATATATTTTGAAACTGTTTTCTAGTGAAGATGGTCTTTCTGTTTGGTCTTTTTCCTTCTGGCAAAGGAGCCTTTGCCCACTCCCCGTGGTGGGGAGCTGGAGGGAGCTGCAGGCTGCTCTGTGAAAGCTTGGTGCCTGTATGAGGTCAGATGTGAGGTAATCAGGCTGGCACAACAACGGGCCATTATTCATGATGCCAGCCCTTTTCTAACTTTTCCTTTGTTTATGCAGTGTAATTTCAATGTCATAAATACTGAAAGGTTTACAGCTGAGAGATGAGAACTTCTCTCATTCATCTCTGCAATTAAACTTCTTGTGCCCATGGCAGCTTTTTCTTTTAACTGCCTTTTAGGATGGAGTCCAGGATTTAAAAAGTTTTAACTGACATTTTTTTAAATGAGGTCAGAGTTTTGAGGGAATTTTGAATGCAATTTCATTTTTTGTTTTTCTCTGCAGGTTTAGGCTTTATTTTTCACCACAGCCCTTGATTTCCTGAGTAACTTCAAACAAATCCTTTCTCCTTTTCTGTGTTTTACTTCTACCACCTCTGTAACAGGATAAAATAAACCTGGTTACTTTAAAGTGTCCCATGCTCTATGTGGATGACCCTGGAGCAAAGTACTCTCACTGTAACAGTTCAGCCTCCCCTTTTCATTCTGGCACAATCTCTGCAGTATGTCCTAGAAACTTGTCACACAATGACAGATATTTTAAGGAAAGGAATTCCAGCTGAGTTTTTCTGCAGAGAATGGGAAAAGTTACTTCATGGTAATCCTGAGGAGTATTGTGGGGTAATTCTATCAGCTGTAGGACAGGTGGTGCTTTGGTTCCATTTGGAGAGCTCTAATAATTGGGGTTCCTTCCAGTCTGAACCATTGTATGCTGGGGAGAAGTAGAGACACCGAGGAATTCCAGACTTTCCTAGAAGAAGCAGGGATTTCTGCTGAAGTGCTGCCACTTACATTCCTTCATAGCTCCTCAGACTTTGGTACTAACTGGTTCAGTAGAGTGGATGTGATGTTATGTGGCTAGATGACACAGGTGTTCTAAGTAAGGACAGTGCTGACTTATGCACAGGACAGTCCTGAGGTGCTCCTGGCTATAAGAGCCCTCTGAGCTTCTGCTTCTCTAGTTGTTCTGGTTGCAAGCAGAGCATGGTGCAGCCTTGTGCCTGGTCACTAATGGTTGTTGTGTGGGCAGCTCCT
>NW_009952574.1:2042497-2050754 GCF_000747805.2 Chaetura pelagica | reverse complement strand
CAGCAGGAACTGGCTAAAAAAAAATAGGAAAGGATGAAGTATCTGAGTGACCTTTCCCGACCTCTCTCCAGACCTGGCTTCTTTATTTTTCACCTACAGACCCCACTGGTTAAGATTTGGGGTGGGGAAAAAATTCCCCGCACACTATCTTGAGACCCTTAAATTAACCCAGTAGTTTCTTTCAGTAGCAGTCACAGATTTGTGGTTAAATTTTATTGTGAAGAGGAATAGAAAGAAATTCCATGGTCACTGTAGAGCTTTAATTGTTTTAATCTGTAAGTATGAGGTTGCAATAGTGGGAGTAGCTGGCGTGCATCAACCTACTCTCATTTCAAACAGCTGTTTAATGAGAGTTTCTTGTAAGATCCCCTGTTAAGAATAGGCCATAATGAGTATGATGAAACCACCTCATCCTTGAAAACAAATTCCTTTTCATGGCTTAATTAAAAGTGCTCCTAATACTTCTGTGAGCATACATGATAAGTTAGCAAAGGCTCTGTTTTAATTTATATAAAGCAGTCTCAATTAAGAAGCAAAATAGATAATATGTTGCTTTAATATGATATAGTGAAAACTGTTCTTATTTCTGAACTACTGTTATCTTCCAATCAGATACAATGTGTGTCTTAACAGTTTAACAGCTTTCCCCAGGAGACTGGCATGACAGCCACTTTCTTTTATGCTTTTAGTTGTGCCTTACTGTGATAGAAAAAATAGTTGAGACTAGAGCAACTGACATTGTCAGGCATGGTTTAATGCTGAATTTTTTTGAGGGAGAAATTTAGATTATTGAGCATTCTGAACTGTTGAAGCCCAATTTTCTAAGAAGAGACATCTCTAGATAAGGCCACCTGTGCAATGAGCAGCAGTGCAGTTTGCCCAAAATACAACACTGGTGAAATGTGCTGCAGGAGGGGTTTGTGTTGGTGAATCTTGGTGAAAGCAAGGAGGTTATCACCTGGTATGGGTGGAGTTGGCATCTCCAACCTGTGTCTGGGCTGCTTTGGTGAGCCATCCCTGCTGCCCCACTGCAAATAAAGTCCAAGTGCAGGAGAACATCTCCAGCAGCTCCCTACAACTGGCAATTCCTGCTTCTTTCCTTCTTTCTTCTTCTCACTTGCCACAATGAAGCGTCATGCTCTGTTTATAGTTTCTATGAAAGATGCTAGGAAAGATGCTAATTAAAGAAAGAAATGTTGATTTGAGAGAAAATTGCCAAAGTGAGCATTGTAAAAGAACAACTGTTTCTTTATTGTTGTCTGAAATTGCTCTCCCCTCCGGGGAAGCGTAAAGCTACGAGTCCCTCGTGCAGGGACTTCCCAGCCTGCCTTACATGAAGGGGAGGGCACTGCAAGGCAGATTGTTTCCACACCCTGTCCTTCACAGGGCACTCTCCTGCTATGCTGTAAAATCAGTGAATAAAGGGCACCAAAATGCATTAGAGCCACCCTTAAAAAGGGGACTTCTTAAAAAGAAGAGTGAGGCCTTGAGGAAGGGTTGCTGTATTGGGTGAAGAAGTTGATTTCTCCTTGGGAGGTGCCTTGCATCTCTGACTTGGCCTTGGGCTTTGACCAACCTTTGGAGGGTCATGGGCAGTGCACAGGACCTGTGACAAGCAGCCAGCTGAGGAAGAAGATGTCATACTCTTCCTGAGTAGCCAGTGATGTTACAGAGCAAACTAATGATGAGCAACCCATGACTTCCCATGCAGGTGTAGTCTTGCAACAAAGGTATTACCCTCATCCTCTTTCCTGAGCAGCCCCCTCAGCCTTCCCTGCAGCCCCCTGCCCTCTCAAGCATCCTGCTGGGGCCATGGTCTGGCAGCACCCAGCCCCTGCTCAGCAGAAGGACCCAGTGGGGCAACATCCCTGCTTCTCCTCTAGACAGCATGTGGGCTGAACCACTCCCTCACCTCCTGTGCCTCCACCCAACACCCACCTGGCCCCTTATTTGTGTCAGAAGACTCCAGGATGGGAATCCACTGGAAAATCCATGGCTGTGTCCTCACTTAGGGGAAAGGGTCATGACCTTGGGCATGGGCAGCTCCCAGTTGGTGGCACATTCCACGAGTGACCAGTCCACACGTGGAGGGCCAACGTGTTTCTCTTACAAAAGACAAAGCAAAAACCCACCCATATCCTAGTTTATTGTATCAGAACACATCTGAACCTTATTTATGGTTAGCTAGCCCAGGAGGAACTCAACACCAAGCTCCCTTTCCCTGAGCCAGCCACATCACACCTACCTGATGTCCAAACACAGCAGGACCTTCCCTACTCCCAGCACATCCCAGCACATGCCAAGAACCAGCTGATGGGTCCAAACAGAAATGGGGAGCACTTGGGAGCACAGGATCCTCCAGATAACCTGCTGCATCTTGCTGGGGGTCACAGCAGCACGGTCAGAGAGAGGCCTGAAGAGAGGCAATGGGAAAGGCCAGCAGATAGTGAGAGGCCTTCAGCAAGTGTGGAGGGTATCAGAGAGGAAGACACTAATGGAATATATCTGCTGAAGGTGGCATGTAAACCCCTAGACAGGGGCAATAATAGTAATGCCCTGCATTTCATCCTGTAGACATGGGGAGAGCTCTGTACAGACCCCCCCCCATCTGCACCACCAGCTTCTCAGGTGTTTCCCCACACACTAAGCAGAGTTAGAGCAACCCCACTTTTTACTGCTTTAGGGGAACATTGTCACTGCTGGTCCCATGGAAAATATGGATGTGGTGCACTGGGGTGAGAATTAAGCACTTTGTCCCCCAGAGCCACTTTTGAAATCTCAGTGTTAGCAATAAATTCCTGACAAAGGCCATTCATGGGGGGTCATTGCACTACAGCTGGGGCCAATAGGGCCCTAAAAGCACCTGAGAAATGCTGTAGCAAACACTGCTCAGAGCTTCCTCATTTGGAGTTGGAGCCCAAGGACATCATGGTAGGTCAGGTCCTGTTGGTGCACAGTGTGTGGGTCCTCACAGAGTCCCCACTGGTGCACAGGGGGGACATGCTGGCCACCAGCCCAGTGCTGCTGCACTTGCTCTCCTCCATGGAACAGCCACAGCCAAGCTGATTTCCCTGCCCTGAACATCTCCACCCTGGCTCGTGTTGTCTCCTCCCACTTCCCCAAAGAGCCTTTTCAGGGGGGGTGACAGGTGCTGTGGTTTTGGTGCTGGCACAGAGTGGACAAATCATTTCCCTGGACTGTCACCTCCTTTGGAAATGTCACTGGCATCTTTGGTTGCTGGTCTCTCCAGTCAGGCTGCAGGCTGGTGCTTTTGGCACCAGGTTTTTCACCAGTTATTCTCAGGATCTCCCATGCTGTGGCCACCTCCTCATGTGCAAAGCTCTGTCTTGTGATGGGAGAGGACATGCCTGGAGATGCAGACATCACCCCTGGAGGTGCTTACAAAGGAGCTGAGTTTGAACCTCCCTCTATTCAACACTCATTAGACTGCAGTTAGATATCTCACTTGGTTCTGGGTCTACCAGTGGGCATCAGTCAAGTGAGTGAGTTCAGAGGAAGCCACCAAGAAGGTCCAGGGGCTGGAGTATGTGCCATTGGGAGGAGGGGCTGAGGGATTTGCTTTTATGCTAGGTGGGAGATCAAATTCTTTAGCAGTAATACTACCCCTGGTAGCACTGGTTGCAAGTTTTGTTGATTTTTCATGCCTTGGTTTGCTGTTAGTCTGTTGTTTCCTCTAAAAAGAGGTGTGTTTGCAGTACCAAGTAATGTTCATAATTCTCCTCCTACTTTGCCAGAATGTTACTTGTGTGAGGCAAAGAGATTGCAAATGTCAAGCATGGTACCCAGGAGGACTATCTACCAGTCAATGCTGAAATGATTTGAACTAGTGAACTCTTGTTAAAACTGTTAATTGCTTTTTTAAAAACACTTAATGGAAATTGCCACATTTAAGTAGTCCATAAAACTGTGATGACACCAGCTTTAATCAGGTGTCATGAAAACATGTACATTATCAGCTACCTGGCCTGATAACTGCCTGATGACTTTGATGGTGGAAATCAGTCATGGCAGCCTGGTGTTTATGGCCCTGGATCTCTCTGGAAGAGAAGAATCATTTATTTATTTTACTTATGAGGAAATTCTGCTCTAAAATGCACCTTTATGTGAAATAAAGCTTATTGAAGAGAATTACTTCAGTGAACTCAGGAGTCTGAAGGGTGAGGTCATGCTGCCTGATTTTGAGTATTTTGTACTGGAATAGGCTAATTGGTGTGGTGACCTTGCTGCAGCCTCAAAATAACCCTGGAGAGCAGAGTGAAAGCCCCTTTGCTGGGTTTTTGCTGGCATTTGGTTGATTCCAAAAGGCAAAATCAGGGAGGAAACTCTCGTGCTGGGCAGTGAAGTCTTTCTGATTGAGAATTCTCAGTTAATATAGTTACTCAGGACCACATTTGAAAGAATACCAGATGTTCACAGAACATATATTTTGTTGAAAAATATCAAATGAGTTAACTATTATTCCCACTGAAAGCTTAGATAGGCACTTAAAAGTATTTATGACTATTTATGATACTGTGAGATGTCTGTTTGCCTGTTCAAGCTATCTGCAGAGTCTGATAGAGAGAACTGTGTAGGGGGAAGTAGGCACCTTTCTTACCTGGATTGTGTATCAACGTGTGATCCATTGAAAAAAAGTCTTGGGCAAATAGAAAAGATAGGAGTGAGCATTAGGTGAGGGTGTTTACATGGGAGAGAAACATTTGGGTTCTGTGTATCCAGTTCAGAGTCAGACTCTTGAGCAGAGCAGCCTGCTTGGAGCTGATGGCTTCCCTTCCCCCTGCAAAGGTGTTCCTCTTCTCACATCTTCTGAAAAAGGGGTCATTAATTGCTGTGCTTAGCAACAGTCTCAGAAGGGGGCCTAAAAACAGAAATGGCCCAATGAAGTGACACACTTTCTGTCCCTTTGCAATTGACCCTTTTAGGTCACAGCAACTTAGGAGGGCACTGCATTAAATGTTAGAAACTGTCCTTTTGTTCCTGCTGTTGATTACTGTCCATCCCTTGCACCTTTCCTACACATACCACACTGACATATTTTATTATACACTTAAAAAAATATCTATAGTCATTATCAACTTGTTTTCTCTCTTGACACTAAGAGGTAAGTTGAACAGAGCTGTGGTAGCAGCAGTATTGCCAGAATGGGCTATTTTAATTGTGTGTTAGTGACAAAACTTGGCATAAAATAGCTAGAAATCAGCAAGCCCAGTGTTTCCACCTTTGTGTCCTGCAGAGTTTCTATAGTACTGGGATGATATTTCTTTTTTTCATATGTCTTAAAGTTTCATACTGGTTCTTACCACAAGTGATTTGAGGACACTTAAGGATATATATATATATTACCTTGAATTCCGGTGAGCTCCCGGAGATTTCTTGCCACAAGTTATTTGAGGACACTTAAGGATATAACCTTGAATTCCAGTGAGCTCCCAGAGGCTTCACAGAAACTCTCCTACTTCTTCTGGGCTAAAAGTTCACTTTAATAAACCCTTTTACTTTACTGGCAGTGGTGAGTTTGAGCAGAGCTTTGGAGGCATATGGAGGTACAGGTGGTCCATCTTTCTAATGATGGGATGTTTTCAAGAAACAAAGCCTTGCAGAATTTCCTCAAGTTAGTGTCTACATTCATCAGGTCCCTGGAGATTTATTTGATAGGGAAGGTTTCTTTGACAGCTAATGCTTTCTCAGTTTGAAGTTGTCCTTGGTCAGAGTTTTAGATTAATGATGTATCCAGCTTTACAGTGAGTAGAGGGACCCGCTTCACTCTTTGACATGGCAGGATGTGTGAAAACTGCAGAAACATAGAATTAAAAAAAAAGAAAAGTATTTTTGTTTATTTTTTAATTTTCAATTCAAAAAGGCATTTTTGGAAAACAATACTAGAAAACCTATCCATTTTCAGAGGACTGAGCACTGTCACTTTGTGAAAGTCAGTGTTTGCTCATCTCCGTGACAAATTATTTTTCTTATGATTTGTTTTTGCTCTTTTATTGATGGGATGAGAAAGGGTTTATGGTGCTGATACAGGAAAATAGTTCAGGGGCTGTAAGAGATGGGTGATCACAGAATCACAGAATTTTTTGAGTTGTAAGGGACCTTAAAGATCATCAAGTTCCAACTCTCCTGCATGGGCAGGAACACTTTCCCCTAGAACAGGCTGCTCAGAGCTCCATCCAACCTGCCCTTGAACACCTCCAGGGATGGAGCCCCCACAACATCTCTGGGCAGCCTGTTCCAGTGTCTCACCACCCTTACACTGAAGAATTCACGCCTGATCTCCAACCTAAATCTCTCTTCTTTCAGCTTAAGACCATTGCCCCTTGTCCTCTCACTGCAAGCCCCTGTAAAAAGCCCCTCCCCAGCTTTCCTGTAGCCCCTTCAGGTACTAGAAGGCCACTGTGAGGTCCCCCCAGAGCTTTCTCTTCTTCAGGCTGAACGACCCAAACTCCCTCAGCCTGTCCTCATAAGAGAGGTGCTCCAGCCCTCAGATCATTTTCGCGGCCCTTCTCTGGACATGTTCCAACAGGTCCGTGTCTTGGTGGTGTGGGTTACCAGTTCATGGTGCTTTGTACCTTTGCTGCCAATACCCTAAGCTTCCCCAGAGCTGCTGTGCAGCAGCTCCTTGCCTCTTTCAAGTTATGAAAGCACATAAAGTAAATATGAAAGATGAACTAATATGTCTTTATTACATTTACATGATATTTTAAAAAACCTTATTTACCTGAGATCTTGACATTTTCTACCACTATAATTACTTTTTAAAATATAAACCCTAAATAGTGCAGACAGATTACCAGAAGAGCTAAAGGTAAATTAAGCAGAAAATCTACAGTGGAACTTGAAAATAGCTTTGTTCTTTTGAGGCAGCTGTTCTAAATGTATGTTCTTACTCTTCTTTCTCTAAAGGGAAATTTTGTCTCTTCCAGTCAGGGCAATAAATAAGGTGAAAGAACCACCCTGAAAACATCACTGAATTTTTAATTTGCCAGCAATACTGTCTCAGTAGAAAAAACCTCTTCAGGATAGTATTGGATGTAAAACACTCATTATTCACCAGACACATGAGGATTTGCACAGCTAAGTAATGCAGCTGGACCCACAAACCTGGGATCAGTGAAAGGCTTGAACCAGATTTTGAAAACTACCTTTTAAAAAAAGAGGTAAGCTAGTAATTTTTTAAAATAAAGTATATCTAGCTCAAGGTGTACCTCATGGTCATAGGTATGGGGAATACCTGTGTTTTGAAATCAGGCTATTGTGAAGTGTAATGACATATATACTTAAGTTTGGATATGAACAGGAAGAAGTTTCTATTGCAGTGCTTGGCCCAAAGATTTAAGGTCACAATCAGGAGCATAACACAAGCCTTATGAATCCCAGTCCCTGTTTGTGCAACCACATAGCCTGTACCTTTGGCTATCTTTAAAAATTAAAGGTACAGAAGACAGCTGAAATATTAACAGTGAATTGTTTACTATATCATAGCAGTTCAATCATCAGTGCTGGAAAGTCAATATTATATTAACTTAAAAATAGTCTCTACTTCTCCAAAATGATGGGAATTCAGTGGTCCTGGTTTTCTAGGTATGCATGTGGCTGCTCATGAAACGTCATGTAAAAATGATGTTTTGGTAAGAAATCATTAGCTCTGCTCTCCCAGAGTCAGCAGTTGCATGTTACATCAGGTTTGGTTTCAGAATAGTTTACTACCAAGTATGTCACATTAATTAAAATAATATTGACATAAGGTAGTCAGGTAAGAAACAGTGCTTGATGATTCCTATTGGAAGTTCTTGAAATATTTCTCAAATTCAGCATCAGCAATAACTTCTGAATGTCTGTCAACAGATGACTTCCCAGGAGGTGTTTGTGTTTAGTCCTGGCCACACTGGAAGTTCATTACCAGAGGTATAGATTATTTCATCTGTATTCTTCCTGGTGCATCAGGACTGTCTAATTGGCAGCTCTGGAGTGTTTTAAGACCTGGATTAACGAAGGCCTTTGTCTACCATTTATAGAAGATAAAAGAGGATTTGGGCTTTTATAAACTAAATACATTTTACAGGATAGTAACAGATGAAGCTGCATCGCTCTTCCTACTATGTGAAATACAGTCTATTTTCACTAAGATTTTCAGGGTTTTCCCTCCAGCTCTTGTTCCCTTCCTGTTTAGTAGTTTGGGGGTTTACCAAGGGAGCTGGAATATCTGAAATAATTTGATCCCCAGGCTGCTGAA
>NW_009952574.1:2038006-2042465 GCF_000747805.2 Chaetura pelagica | reverse complement strand
ATGGTAGCCCCCTGTGTGCCTCCATGGCAGCTGTGTACATGGTGGCTTTGCTCAAGTGCTGTGAGTTTTAGTCTGGGTAGACGTGTGTGATTCCCAATCTGCATTTCTGAAGGCTGGTGTCTTGCTCCTATCTGATTCCAGTATTTGTACAGTTCACAGGAATCCTTCAAGGGCTTATTTGCTCTGTGTTCATCGGGGATGGAGGGAGTGTTCCATGCGCAGTAGGATGTCAGCTCATAAACCACATGTACAGCACCGAGATGCAGGCTCGTTTTGCTTTTATCACAGGGCCTTGCATCAGGCTTGTTCTGCTGCCGAGTCCCTGAACACCTCCTTGCAATGTGCTTGGAATTCATTTTTTTTCTGGAATAATTGTTTTTTGGTGTATGTTTGTGTGTCTTTTCAGACTCTCGTGCAGGGGACTGATTGCTTCACAAATGAGAGCCAGGAGGGATCCAGTGCAGCTGGGGAGCCTTTCCATTTTGGGTCCTTCCTGAGGAGCTCAGGACAGGACATGATGTCTCCCAACATGAACAAAATATTGTAATCTGTGCTTTGTGGGACATGCTGAACTGTTGTGGCTTCCTCTGCCCAGTCTCATGGTTCCTGCTGTGTAGCACATTGATTTTTGTGCATTTTCTTGGCAACCCTCCTCTGTGCCACGTGAAGTGACATGATGTGTCCTGCTGGCTGGACACCAAGCAGCAGCAGGCTGTAGTGGGACATAGTAGCTCAGCATGGAAAGGAGAAAAGATGCCAACAGCATTCTATGGCTTCTTCCAGCCTGTTTCAGGGAACCAGTTTTAATGAGCATGATAAATACTGTGCTCCTTTATGCATGCAGCAGTGATGTCTCAGGAATGTACATCAAACAGGTTTAGGACATTTATGAACTTGACTTACCCACAGTGGACTTCTTGGGATATGTAATTCCTTTTACTGTTACTGTTCACAGAATGACTGCTCTTAAGTCCCAGCATTTCTTAAACCTCTAAAAGCTCCCTGTTAATGTTATTTTGCTAGTAACGGCTACAGTGTTGGACAGGACTGTTGCTGAAAATGGTTTTGTTGTGGTTTTTTTCATCTTCTCTCACCACCTCTCCAATAGCTGATCTGCTGTGACTAGGAGGATTTTTGGACTCTCCCATGCTTCTTGTTTCCTTGGCAGGGTGATACTTGTCTATTCATAGGTTGCTTCTTTGCGAGACGCATGAGCTGCTGTGTTGTCTCGTGCTCTAGAGGAGCTAACTTGTTATTTCTGTGCTCTGCATATCCTTATGACAGCTTGTCAGAGAAGAGAAGTTTCACTTTATTTTCTTTTCCTTTCATCGTTGTTGACTAATTAGTAGCCAAACAGACAGCATTTGTTTTTGTTATCAAACTGGTAGTAATTTAAGAGTTGGATGCAACCCAAAGCTCTGGCACCAGGTAGTGAACTTTGGGTATGATTGGATGAAGACGTGACTTGGGGTGCTGGTTGGGTATATCCAAAGTGGGATCTGAGTGGGATCACGCCCATCTGTGGTAAAAGTTTTTATATTTTGGACCATCTCAAACCAATCATGATTAGTTTTGAAATGCCATTTTAGCAGTTTGTGAGAAACCATTTAAGCTATCATGCTCTAGAATCAGGGGGGACTGGACTGAAGGGGAGTTTTGGAACCGGCTCTGGTTCCGTTTATTTGTTTAAACAAGAAGCAAGCAGTGAAGCAGCCTCCTTTTTGGGTTGATCCAAGCCTTGGAAAAGGAGGTCAGAACTGAAGCCCCTTGGTAGAGGTGTTGTCCCCTAAAGATGACTGGTTGTCAGACAGTGCATTTAAGCTCCATGTGACCTTGTGGGTGACAGATGAGCTGTGTATTTTCTGTGTTTATCTATATCTGGCTGTGAAGGGAAGGCCATTCTCAACCAAGGGACCTATTTGTCCAAAGGAGTTAAACAGTCATGTGTTCGTGTCATTTGGAGTGTAACTAGTGCCTGATCTTTTTCAGGGGGTGATTAATTGCCCAGAGCAGTAGGTGACAGGCAGCCATTTCTCATACCTAATGCCATTCTGGATGGGAAGACGCGTGGCACGACGCATCCCACCGCTCCCTGACGAAGCAGTGATGAAGAGCAGACCTTCCTCCTGGCAGGTTTCCCCAGCTGCCTCACCTCATGCGAGGAGACTCTATCACCTTCCCACAGTGGGACCAGATGTCCCAGCACACAATGTAATATTGCAAAGAAGGGGGAAAAAAATGGGTAAAAAGCTCTGAGAACTAATCTCTGTTTTGTCGAACAGTTGGAGGGCTCCTGGCCATGGCGTTTCAAACCTGACAAAATTACCCTGAAGTCACTGATTTTACATTCCACTTGGCAGTAGAAAATCTTCCAAAGTATTCAAATTCTGCTTTTCTTCATCAGCTCCATTGGGAGGTAAAATAATTCTGAGTAAGGACTTGCTGTGTTTCACTCAGGCCTGGGAACCATTAGCCGTTTTTCTGCAAAATTCCTTTTTTAAAAGTTTTTTCTTGTCTTGCTTCCTCCTGGCTGTGTTTGCAAAGCACTGGCATGTGTCTGCTTGCAGTTTGATAAAGGCTGGCCATCTTTGAGAGGCTTGTTTAGAGTCAGACCTGTGCTATATAATTCTCATTAATGTTAAGAGAAAAGGAGTTGGGAATTTCATCCCTGTACAGTGAGCTGATTATCCATCCCAGACTGCTGCCTTGGTGACAAGCTTAGACCCTGCAGCCTTAATGTGTGTGCGTATCAAACACTGCTCTCCCACAAGGTAGCAAGCAAAGTGTGTGTTTTCTGTGCATTATTAATGGAATTGAAAATACATTCTCTTAAAAATTATTGTGGACTGTGCACTTCCTTGCACTGCAGCTGGAAATATGGGGCGCTCTGATGTTTGGAAGGATCTGGGATGGGAACTTGCAGAGCCTTCAGCCTTACACTGCCTGTTGTAATTCACAGTGAGGGGCTGTGGAGTCCTTTTAGGAGCTTAAGAAAAAACAATTAAGAGCTTGTTTATTGGACTTTGACTTTCAGTGAGGGAAGATTAAAAAATGGCTGAGGAAAAACACATGCATAGCATAGCAATCCTAGAGATGGGTGGTGTTTTCACAGAAAAAAGATTTTCTACTTTTTGGTAGTGTTTTTCATAATAATTTGTACAAAGTGTTCTTGCAGATGTAATGATTCACCAGGCAGGGTGTGTTTATTATGTTCAGTAGCCTTTGTTCAGAGCCCTTAAAACTGGGTTGTCCCCACATGGTAACCAGAGCACAGAGGTAGGACCCTCTGCATGCACCCCTTTTTTGGGATAGTGTCCATCCACCCTTTGTCTTTTGTACACATCGAAGAGTCAAAATCACAGAATGATAGAATGATTTGGATTGGAAGGGACCTTAAGAATCATCTAGGTCCAACCCCCCTGCATGGGCAGGGACACCTCCCACTAGACCAGCTTGCTCAGGGCCCCATCCAAATAGGCCTTGAACATTTCCAGGGATGGGGCTTCCTCAGCTTCTCTGGGCAACCTGTTCTAGTGTCTCACCACCCTTGTGAGGTGGTTGACATCCCTGGATCTGTTTAAGGGTCGTTTGGATGTGGTGTTGGTGGATGTGGTTTAGGGGAGAACTTTGTAGAGTAGGGATGATGGTTGGACTGGGTGATCCCAAAGGTCCTTTCCAACCTGAATAGTTGTATGATTCTATGACAAAAAAGGTCAAGGAAGGTCAAAAAAGGAAAAGGAGGGGAAAGGAATTGGCTCAATTACACCTGTTTCACAGGTGCAGAAGCAAAGATGACTAAAGGAACCTGAGCAGTGCCACAAGGCATCAGGGCTGGGAAAAGGGACACAAGCAGCAACCTCTGTCACTTTGGTCTCTCAGCAAGCAGCACTAATATTGAACAGGGCTAACATGCCGAGATACAGCTTTTGCAGAAACATCTCCCACAGCCACCTTCTCCTGCTTTTTGGAAAGGTGTCTTCTACCTGCATTCAAGCAATTCAAGAGGAGCTTTGAAGAAACTAGTTCTTTGGATGCAAAAACTACAATGCATTCTATTTGCACAGCTACCTGATCTCCATGCAGACTTTTACACTGTTAGTAAAAAGTCAATCCAGAGGCTTGCAAACAGTTACAGCACTGCTCCGCGTCCAGCAAGGAAGAAACCTGCCTGAATGACATGTCTGAAATCATAAAACAGGTGGTGTGTATGTCAGTGACCTATGGAAAAGAAAAATCTAAATCCTTGGAACAGTCAAAAGCACACCCCAGGTTTGTATAAAGAAATGCTTTTGATGCAAAGATACCAAAGAGCTGAATGGCAATAAGTCCAGAAACCCTGGCCAAGATGCTCAGAATACATTTAAGTGCCTGAAATCCATGCAGAACCAAAAACTCTTAAGTATTCATGCTTCACCTTGAAGCCTTGCCAATGTGCCTTGCCAGGAAAGGGACCAGAATG
>NW_009952574.1:1986268-2037950 GCF_000747805.2 Chaetura pelagica | reverse complement strand
TAGCTTAGAGCCACCTGGTTCATGCTCAGCAGGAGACACAAGCACGTATGAACTCCATATGGCACCTCCTGGTCAGCCCCTCCTTCACTAAGGAGCACAGGTGCATGGGGGCAGCTGTTGTGGGCTCACTCCATGCTAAGCCGACCCTTTTGGTTGAAGGATCTGACCCACCTGCATCCCTTTTACTTCCCATTCTCTTCTGTTCACATACTTAGAATGACCAATTAAAAAAAACAAACAACTTTTCATAAGCACTCATATTTTAGGTGACCCCCCTGCTGTGGCATCATATGTTTACCAGGTAATTTGGTAATGCTCAGATATTGGTCTGCTTGATCCTTCAGCCTGAAGATCACATCTGAAGTCATCTTACACATTATTTTGATCCACAGGTATGTAATGAGTATAGGTAGACAGTTTTGTGGGGTTTTTTAAATTATTTTGATAAATTGTTGCTGATCCAAGCAGCCTGGTGTTTCCTGTGGCTGCAGCCACCAGCAGCATGGGCAGTCATCACTGTCTCCCCTACTGCTCTCAGCTGTGTCAGGTGAATTTATGACCCTTAGGGTATTCTCTGCAGTGAGGAACTAATAATGCTTTGACTCAACTATCTTCTTGATTAGCCTGAAAGTGTTGAGAGCCAGGCTTTAGACTGCACACTAGCTAATGTATGATTAAGCTCCACCAAGGACAGATTTATACTTGTACTAACAAATTTAGGGCCTGCTGTGGCTATCAGGAGGAGTTTCAGGTATTGGTCTACAGGCAAATATATTTCCTCATTAATTATATGCATCATCCATAAGGCAGGAGAATGAATTATATAAATTGCTGGCATTCTCCAGCCAGCATTTCCATGTGGGTTTAAAAGTCTTATTTTTCCCTGGGTATTTTAACCCTGCCTACTAAGATGCATGCCTGGAGTGTGCTGTGGGTTGTCTACGTGCAGATAATGTACACAGTAGGTTTATTATTTCCAGGTAGCAAAGAGGAATGCATCAGTACATTGGAGATATTAAAATGTATGGTTTCCCTGTGGCCTCTAATGAGGGTTTGCAGGAGTGTCAGTGCTCTACAAAAATGCCTGGATTTTTCTCCTACTTTCTTGCAGGATCCAAAGAGAAAGGAGGAATTTGCTGTTTGTGTCTTTAGGGAAACCATATTTCAGATAATGACAATTTTTCACTAGTTTCTCACACACACCCCGACATGGAGCTAGGTGATCTGTTTAGCTACACATCATGACTGAGTTGGTGCCTGGAAGAGGTTCAAGTCCCCTTGTCCAGTCTTAGCAGCTGAAGTCAGCCATAGGTGGGCTTCCCAAAGGCAGCTGCTCTGCCCGAGTTTGGTTTGGCTCCCAGGACTGCCTGAGTTTGCACAAATGTTCTCTTAGATCTGAAAGTGAATCAGCTTTAACTGTTTATTTGCTTTTTACATTTGTTATCTATAATAATAAACCAGTAGATTTTCTGGCTGCAGTTAGCACTGAGATGGGAGGATTGAAAAACATTTCCTGAAGGAACTTTTCTGATAGGTAATTGTGACTGTTCACACTAGAAATCTGACCATGAGGTTGTCTCTTCCAGTCAAGGATCAGATACACTCTGTGACTTACGTCTTACCAAATCCATTTGGGTATCTTGTACAATCCAATACTTGGAAACATGTTACAGACTAGGAAGTATTCACAGAAGGTATTTAGTGGGTGATCTCAGGTAATATTCAGTGTCTGCTGTGATACAGTCAGGACACTCATGAATTGTTCACAGACAATTTGCAGAAAGAAAAGTGGCAGGTGTACATTAGATATTCCTCACCAATCACTCAGCTTTACCCACATCTGGAGGCAAGTCTGGGAGAGTATTTCCCTTTTTTTTTTCTTCCACATCCACCAGGTCTAATGGACTGTGGCTCACCTTTGCAGTTCCTCTTGCTTGTTGGATAGAGTACCACCCTACCTTCCAGAAGTGGTGTGTGGTTGGGTTTTAATCCCCTCAGAAATGGTAGCTCTGAGCTTCTCTTTGTGTCTCACCTGATGTTCACATTCCCTGTCTAGTAGCAGTGTTTGTTTCTGGACATCTGCTCCCCTGTGGGAAGGTGGGAGCAGTGACAACACGAGATCACTTAATGATTCTAAGTACATTCAGGCAATCTGCCAGTCTGAGCTCTCAGCCCTTCTTTTTTTAACTTGTCAGAAATTCAGAGTAAAAATATTTTAGTGAAGAGGCTCATCTAGAAAAACATCACGTTAATTACTGAAGGCAGTTTCTTGGCAATCAGTTCCTGTCCTGCACAGAATAAGTTGGACTTTTCTTATTTTGCTGTAGGAAGACATTTAAATCTGGAGCTACTGGCTTTGGTTCTAGTGGTTTGTTACAGCTACAACCATGCAGTATGATCTCTAACAAAGAATTTTTGGAGCCTAAAGGATAGAACCATGATTTTCTCCTCATTTTTTTTTCCATATTAGACCAAGTTTCTCTCCATCAGGTCAAATTTTCAAATGTTATCAGAGAGTTTTGTGTCCAAGTGTCTGAAGCATCCTGACCATGTGATTGATGTTTTGTAATATATTGCAGGAGAATGGAGAGCATTTCAGAAATAAGGCCAACATTTATAGGTTACATGCCAAGATGCATAAAAAATGTGCAAAACCAGAATTCAGGAGGTTTAAAAATCAAGTCATTTGTATAAATTATCATGGTAGCATGAGATCTGTGTTTGCCGAATAAGAGTCTTGGTGTAACCTTGGGCTCAATGCACACAGCATGTGCTGCAACACTTTGGCTTGGTCTTTTCTTGCAGAAGTTTTGATGTACTGAAATTAAGCATGTAAATAGAGACTGCGATAGGGGGAGTGAAGAAAAGGGCTAACCTGATGTTTTGGTCTTCAGTGTTTACTTTGACCATTTTGCTGTATCTTTTTAAACCTTGTCAATCAGCAAAAGAACAAGCTGCCCTTCACTCCAAGCCAACCCTTTCCCAGATAATACAAGTGAAGGATTTTACCCTAAAAGAAGGAGGAGGCACCCTACAACAACTCCAAAAACGCAGTTTTCTACTTTCAATTATACTTGAAAAGAGCTTGGGGATGCCAGTGAAAGATTACAGTATACAAATCTCAAGTAGCTTTCTTTAATGTGTTTTGTGATATGATACAGGAGAGATAATTCTTACCCAGAGTCTTTTAAAGGAAATCCTGAGGGTGAATCAATTACCTTTCTTTTCTAAATCGATAGAGATGGGATGTATTGCAGTTACTTGATGCTTTAGTGAGTGTTCAAGCACAAGGAATGGCCATTGATGATAACCATTGCAAAGAATGCTGTGCCATTTTTTTCCTCTTTCTTCTTTTAAGGACAGTTCAATCCCCTCAGTTCACACACTTCATCATTCCTTGTCAGAGTCTTTTCTCAACAAAGATTTAGGAGCAGGAGGAGGAAGCAAGCTCTCCAAACATACAAAGTAAACGCACTGAGACATGGGTTGTAGTTGTAATGACAGCACTTCCCATTCCTGAGACTCTTCAAACCCTCAACACTTGCGAATTTTGCCTCAAGAATGTTCAGATTTAGGAGACAGAGTAAGAGGAAATGGGTTATAAGCTGACATTGTGGTGCTAGCTAAGGCTAAATCAAGTAGTTGAGGCTCAGTCAAGGGTAAAAAGACAGGTTTCCTGTATCTCTGATTTTAAAGGAAATAGCTTTATGCTTTTTGTAAGATGCTTCTGTGTATCCCACCAGGTACAGTTTCGTTAAGTTAAAATACTGCTAAATGTAAGACCTGATATTTTCAAGTTATATCTGATAGCTTATTGCCTTTAGAAACTTCATCATTATAGTCTCAAAAGAGTATTAATATGTCTGTATAATATGATTTAACGAGACTGTTGTAAGAGCTTCCTGAGTGTGACCCACTCAGGTGGTACCCAGAGAGTGGGATGAATTGGTAGTAACGTGAAGCGAAGCTTGGTCTGTGGTTTGAGTTTTCATAGGAAATATCAAGACAACTGGCATAGCACTTTTTTTTTTTCCCCTTTCAGATCTCTCCAGAGATCTAAAAATGTCTGAGAGGTCTGTGTAGATCACTACTTATCTTTATTGTCAGGCTGATATCTAAAGAATATGGGGAGACAGGATAGTGCAAACCAGATGAAAAAGGAGGACTTCTTCATCTCCTGCCTGTCTTGCCTGGTACCCAGGTCCCAGGAGGTCTAAGGCAGTCTGAGGAAATAGAGCTGCATTTGGCTTTTCTCTCAAGTTCCCTTGATCAGGATCTGTTTTCCTTTTTGGAAGCTGAGAGGAAACTAAAGACACTAAAAAAGACAGTGAGGGGTCTGACCAGATACTGTTTGTTTCTGCTGTATTTGCTGCCCACCAAAGCATTTCCAGCCTGTGCCCATGCTTGGGACTCATCCATGGCAGCTGCAACTTTGCATTTCTGTTTCCTGAAGGTGATCATGAGGTTTCTGTTGACTCCATCTTCAAGTGTATCAAAGCCCCCCTGGATTGAAGCTCTGCTCTTTTTGTTGACCCCTCCCCTTCCTTTAGCACCATCCACAAGTTTGCTGAGGATGCACATCTGATAATCAGTTTTATGCAGAGGTCTTTAATGAGTGGGGCATTATGAATGTCCAAGCTTGCAATTTCAAATAGATTCAAGAAATGCCAATGTAGTTTTGTTGGAGAGCTAGAGAGGTAATATTCCCTCTGTGCAAAGACCCTTTTTCTGCCTTGGAGTGTAGCATCCATCTGCAGGTAGTTCAATAATAGAAACAGGTTAACAAATTAGGTGGAGTTCAGGGAAGAAAGATGATTGTGTCTGAAAGTGGATTTTTCTGGGTGAATAACAAAATAATTTTGATATATTTCATTTTGATTGAAGACCAATCAATTTCAAAGGGACGACAAACAAAAAAAAAAGTTTCAAGGATATTTAGGGTACAGGAAGGGCTTTTAATAAAAGTTATGTACCTGTGAACTATCAACAGGAATATGAATGAACCCTGTCTCTAAAAGCTGGATCCTAGAACTGCTGGGGAAAGAAGCAACAGAAATGGCTGCACCACAGGGGTATTTTGTGAGTTTGGCATGAACCATATTTGAGTGCCAGAGCAAGCTTCGAAATCTTACATCACCTTAATCACTGAAGGTAAAACTTAAATCTGTACTATGACTCTGCCTCCATGCACTTTCAGAAGAGATAGAAAGAGCAGTAAACTTCTCCCAAGGTTTTTTTCTTTTCTCTTTTGCTGGGAGGGATCCCTTTAGAGAGGAGATCCTGCCAGCTTTCTTTTATGTTGCTTTCCACTGAGTTACTCCCCTTGGTTTCTCCTTGCGTTCTTGGAGGAGAGAGAAGCAGCTTTTATACCTTCAGGGTGTAAAATCTGGCTCTGTTGAGGTGAATGGAAATTTTTCTTTGACTTAAGGGTGATCAGAATTTCACCCTTAGAGTCTGGTTAGGAAAACCAGAAGATTTAATCTGAAGGAGTGCACGTTGTGATGATCATACATAAAAGAACAACATTAACCTCGATGCCACATGCAGAATTATTTCTGAGTGGAAATGAACAGAATTTTATGGACTAATATTATTTGCAAGGCCTCCTCAGTAAGAGAAAATATTACAGATGATGAAGAGAAATAAGAATTACAGCTTGAACTACTGAAAACCTCTTTTTGACACTGTCTCTTTAATTAGAAAAAATGAGCCTAACCAAGATGTATATCATCATTGATTTTTCTAATAAGCTTTTAAAGCAAACATACGTGGTGTCACTGTGCTGTTTTATAACATACACTGCTAACCATTTATTCTGTTGTATAACAGTTCACCAGCAGACATATTTTATTATTTTTTCTGTGTAATAAAGAAGATAAAATCAATACCTATTATATGGCATACCTTCAAGGTTAAAAAGTACTAAATCTTGATGCTAACATCTTTCCTTGTGTGCATTAATTTAGGAGCAATATAAATTCAATACAAATATGTTTTCCAGCTCTGTGGTTAAAATTAGATCCCAAGTATAAGAAAGGTTTTGGACATTTGGAAACTAGAATTGAAATCCTGATTGTTAAACTTTGCAGGAAATCTAACTATGAAAACCTGGGAAAATTGGTACGTGGGCCATATAAGACTGGAAAGAAAGATACTGTGGTTTCACATATTTGGATGTAGGTTTTGATACAACAGAAACTCATCTGGCCTGACAATCCTTTGCCAGTTAAGTGGATTTGTAAGATCAGTACAAAAATAGTCATTTTCCTTGGCTATGTTGCTGGTATTCATCTAACAACAATTACAGAGTACAGTTAATTTAAGGATGAGAAGCATCAAACCTGGGAAAGTGAAAATGCAAGTGTCAGAGCCATCCCATCTTGTCTTTACTAGGTTATAGCTGAGCTGTTTGAGCACCCAAGTGGGAAGCAGTATGACAGTGTTGCAGCCTATTACTGTGCACTTTGCCAGTGCTTCAGGAAAACATCAAAAAGAGAAACCCCAACACTTAGCTCTGTTTATTATGAGTTCCCTCAAGATCTAATGTGACTGCAGCAGTAGTAAATGAAGAAGGACACACTATCTCTCTTTTTTTATTAAGCAGCTCAAGCTTTTGGATACCTGATGCAATGATGAGTTTGTGGCAGGTGTGAAGCCAAGAATATTTGTTTGTGATGTACCATGCACAAAGTGTGTGCTTTATATGTATTTCGTTCAGTGTTAAAGCAGGAATCTTTTCTATTCATTACTGCTTTTTCACCACTCAGCAATTAATTGTGTGTTGAGGTACTTATGAATATGCAATTACTGTTTCCTGCCTGTGAGCAGTCTTCTCCTGTATGCATGGGAAGCAGTTGCAGAGAGTTAACTAAGCACTAGCTGAGACTCCCTGTTTATAATAACATCCTTAATATGCAAAATGCAGATGATGCTAGAAAGGATAATGAACTGATTCATATTTATGGGCAAAGTTCTGCCCTGGGGTTACAACTTCTGGTGGACAGGAGGTTTACCTGGGTGCTGTCCTGGTGAGGAATGTCCCACTTTGTGTTGTGGTGCTACCTGTGAGTGAAATAAATGGTCAGTGCTGAAGACAAAACAGAACAGTTAGCTCTAAATACCTTTTATTCTAAGTGTCTTCTGTTCCTGCTTGCATCTGGATAATGTGCAGTATAAAATTATTAAAGATGGGGTTTTTTTTCCACTTGCCTTTGCAACTTCTCTCAGCAGCTTCAAATAAAAGCTTACAGCTTGCAACATCCTTCAGTTTAGCTGTAGTAAAAGTTCTTTAGGGGATCCACTTGTATAACTTGTTAAAACTTACCTTTCCTCCCAGGTGACTTGCAGAATAGCCCGTTTTCCAAAGTGTTTGTCCACTGAAACACATCTTCTAAGAAGCCTGGCTGGACTTCTGTTGCTAGGATGAATTTATTGCTGTTGGAGATTTTTTTAATGTCTTGGACGTCCCCAGTTGTGGCAGAGGAGAAAAATTTCTTTGGGAATCTCTGTGCCAGTTACCAAATCATTACCACTTTCTGGATTTCTTCAGATTATTCACCTACTGTATCTCTTTCTATTGATAGAATTTGAAAGGATAATTCTGGGTCTACTTAATTCTTGCACTCTTAGGATTTTTTTGAGAGTGGCAGCTGTTTAGTGAACCAAATGCATTAAGAGGCACCTTCTTTTTTTTGTATATTATGTATGGCCTTTATTTTTAGACTAATGTTTTCCAGTTAAAACTTAGCTTTGCTGAGCCTTGGTTTAAAACACCTGGAGATAATGCAGCTTGCTCCTTACAAAAATTGCAGCAGATGCTACTAATAAAATTTAATTTATCAAGAAATACATGTTTCGTGATTTTTAAAATAGTGTGGTGAGGAAATCAAAGGCTAGCTGATAGATTAATGCCTTACATGCTAAGTGTAAGTTGGAGAGACATTTCGCTGGCAATCTATAAGCTCCTGGATAGAGAGGATTATAAGGGAAATGCTCACACAACCTTAGCAGCATTACAAACAGCAATGCTACAATGAACAGAGCAGCCTCATTGCAACAATCTAAAGCCACTGCTGTTTTCTTTAAGGCAAACATTGTTTTTATGCCCTACAGATAAATCCCATTTTAAGCTTTGATCAAAGCAAATACACTCACTTTGAGGCTTTGGGCAGGCGTAAATTGCTTTGTTATCCACATGCATTTGCATACATTTGCAAGGAGACGAGATCTACATGTAATGGGGCCTTTTGTTTTTGGTGGTGGACTGAAGCTCAAGTAAGCAGTGGGTTTCTGCCATGGAGAAGGCAAAAGTTTCTCTGCAAAGGAAATAAATAACAGAAGTGAAGAAATGGGGAGGTATGCATGAATCTCTGTTGTTCCCAGAGCTGCATGAAGGGCCTTGAACATCAGGAGTTGTTTTATTTTATTTGCTGTTCTTGTGGTGAACAAATGTAAAATAAAATAATTCCTAGAGAAGGACTTTTCTCTTGTTTGGCCAGTTCTGGAATGAAGTGTATGAAATGTGGAGATTGCCAAAATATTGGGTATCCATCTTTGTTGCAGACTTCCATTTATTTTCTTACGTATTTCTCTACTTAAATTCCTGAATTAAACTGGATTAACTTTCTCTCTCTCCCAATTAATGCTGTTAACAGTAATAACCGCCATAATGTGTGAACATCTGGCATTTTAGTACACAGTAAGCTTTTAGAAATACCAGATATGAATCTATTGAAATCTGTCTCTATAGTGATTTCCGCAACGTTTTGTGGCTTAGACGATGAATTCGTCTTTCCTCTCTGGTTTCCTTTCATTATCAAGGTTTGTTAATGCTTTAGATGCCAGGGTTAGATAATTAAATACCCCTTTGTAATTACCGTGGTGCCTGTGGGTTTGAGACCTCTAGCTCATTAGGCAGTATGCTGTCCTTCTAAGATATTTGAAGCAAATAGTTTCATACTCATCAAAGATCTCTGTGGCAAATTAAGGTCACAGCTGTCTCTTTGACAGGCTGAAGGCTAAGGTTTAATTTATTTTTTTTTCATTAGTTACCACTAGGGCAGTTCATACCAGAAGCAGCTTTCTGAATCCAAACATTGAACAGCCAGTTCTTCAAAACTTGGGTGATTTTAGTGGCAAACCTGTTGCCCTTATAATTTACCCATGGCTTCTTTGCTGTATTGAACAGAGGTATTTTGTGGGGCTGCCTGCACTTCATATGCTCTAAGCTGAAGTTTGGCCTTACAATGTCTTTCTTTTCTACCCTCTTGCAGCTCTTTCTTTTTTACCCTTATGGCCATTTTCCAAAGTTTTTAAATTATGGCTGGAGAATGAATTGGAGCTAATTTCCAATGATCCCCCCCCTTGCAGTTTGGAGAAGTGCTCACTGTCAGCTGCAGGTGAAAACCATGAAGCTCCCACTCGGGTCACCCTGCACTCCATCATGTGTCCCAGAGATTTCTGTTGATTTTCTGTTACCTATTTAGATGTCTTTCTGTCCCCAACTTTACTGTGTTAAATCAGTTCTTGTGGATGGGTTTGGTCATGAGGATTTGGACTACAGTCTGTGACCTGGTTCTGTTAATCCTTGTGCTTTTGTTCAGTAAAACTTGGTCAAATTGGATATCTCCTAGCTAAAATGGGAAGGAAAATACTTCAGTGTTGTAGAAGGATTGTCAAGAGTCTCAGTACTAAAATGGCAAATGATGCAGCATTGCTTGCTTAATGGCAAACAAGCAAATGGAGCCAATGAACTCTAACGTGAAAACCCTGGAGATGACACACTAAGAAGGAGAAATGGATATGGCTCATTTAGGAATTAAACCTATTTTTAATCTGGAGAGCTGTTGGAAAGGAGAAAAAATATTCCTCTCCAAACAGAAGGACAAGGTGGTAGGGGTGCAGGTGTAGTAGATGAAATGGATTAATTTTGTGTTCACATCCCCACCCATGATAGGTTGTCTCCTCTGCAGTGCCAGGAAAGAATGGGAAGGTAGATGGGAAGGTAGGCATGTCTGAGGCATCTAGAGAAAAACCCAGGTGAAAGCTTGTGTAAAACCCCTCTGGTGGCACAGTTAATCTTTGTGTGAGGCAGAAGGCAACCAAATGTGCTCAGAAGGGAGCCCCAAGATGTTTTTCTTCAGTGGAAAATTAATAGGGAGTAGCAGGCTGCTCTTCTGCTGGCTGGAGGCAAATGATGGGAGGAAGGGCATCCCAAAGCCTGCCATCACAAACCTACCAGCACAGAGGGGGAAAGGGTGTCACCACCGATCTGCCAGATGGAGCATGTTAAAGGGCAGCCTGCTGAGCAGAGGAGGCAACAAGCTTGAAAAGCCAAGCACATCGACGAGGGCACCATCTCCCCTAGGAAAAAATGACGCTGCAGACAGTGTTTACAACTGCATCCCACTGATTCATAGAGGCAGAGCTGGGGGTGCAGGTATCACTTGGATTTATTGGGTTGTATTGGCAAACAACTGACTGTGATTGTGGCTTGAACCAAAAGGTCTTTTCCAACTAAAAGGATCCTATGAGAATGCCATCTCCCCAGCTTTAGGGCTGGGCATGAATCTGTGCTTGGAGCTTGGCCAGTTGAGCTGACAGTACAAGTCCCATTGACTAACGTGGAGCTCAGATTGGAGCCAATACCTTGCAGAAGAGATGTCCTATGTGGCAGAACTGTCCAGCACCCAGGAATGAGGGCTATAGAGGATGAGAAGTACCTGAAAAACAAAGGAAATGCAATTGGGCGAAGCTACATCCAACTATAAATCTTAAGGAGTGTTATATTATAATCTTCTTTTTGTCTCTCCATAATTTTTATTTTTTATCACCCATGAATCCCATACCAGGTATCAGATTAAAAGACAGAACATTGTCAAGTGTATCTCAAGAGTCTTGTGCCTCATGTGGTCATCTATGATGCTGGGCTTGATCTGGGAACTTTGGTTTCCAAGAATTTTAACTCTACAGGTTTGATGGCTTTTGCTGACATGAAAGCTGAAAGCCATAAATAACACACTGATTTGCAAAGTTTTCAGCTTATGGTCCTCTAGTGCGTGGAGCTATGAAGCAGATTTTCATAAATCTTTGTATCTTGTGTGATGGTTTCTTTTTAGATCTTACCCTGCCAGCAGTTTTCCACTTTGCTGGACAAATTAATTCATATAGGTAGAATATCCATGGCAGTTGAAAAGCTAATGGAAGGAAAATGTAATGACATCAAAGTAAGTTTTATTAAGTGAAGCTTTGATTTTCTCCATTGTTGGCTCTTTGTAGGAACAAACTTAAATTTAAGCACATGAGCACAGACTACTCATGAGCAGAAAGGACAGGAGTAACAGCAAAGATTTGTTGTTTTTCTATAGTTCCTTCCAGCTGAAGGTCACAGGGAATACATTACATTTCAAGTGTCTCTACTCTTACGTGTGGCTTAAATAATACCAGTTGCTTATTATAAATAAATAAGAGACTGAAGCAATGAGTTGCATATTTAAAGACAAGAATAAATGTCTAAGGCAGCCCTAGGTGGAGATGTTGGATATTTTGGTTCCCAGCTTTGACCCTTCCCTAAATGAGCGTTTCTTTCTTTCTGAGCCTGTTTCTGGGCAGACCTTGGGCACATCACTCTGCCAGCACTGAACAGATAAATAATCATCATCAGACAAGTCCACTGTTGCACCTGACATCCCAAAATTATTTGAGTAAACTTCTACAGCTGGCAAATACTGAGGCCATGTCTGCATGGCAATTATGCCTCTTGTGAAGAAGAGAAAACCCTCTTGTTTTAAGGGGTTTTCAGAAAATTACCCACCTGAAGGAGGTCGCTTCCTGTTACGCTTCAATGATTTCAGTTCTCTTTAAAAAACCTGCACATAGAAAGAAAAGGAAAACAAAGATCGTATAATTTTCTAAATTGCAAAAGAATTCTTCTCTTTCCTCATGCTCATTCTGGCCAGGGTAGCTGTTGTGTTCTTAGAGCTGTTAGAGCTAAAGGCTGGTAAACGTCGAGGCAGGTTTCAGTTCTAGGCAAAGCTTCTGGTACCCCCAGCATTTCTTGTCCCTGCAGCATGGGGGTTTCTCTCAGCCACCTGCCATGGGAGGGTTTCATGGGTAAGTGAAGATGAAGAGGAGAGGAAGAATAAGCAAACATTTGTAAAGTTCTCTAAATACTGAGAGGGTAACCCCCTCTTTCAGTGACTGAAGGCTGGTGATTAAAGAAGTGTTTCAGGGGGTGGGAGGCAGGGCCCCTGCATGTGTTACAAATACAGGGGAGGTTTCATTTTTAAAGAAATGCACCTGACCTTTGTGTCTGTAGCTTAACTGCTGAAGGATTTAATCCTGTCTTTTTGACATGGAATAATATGAAAATAGAAAACAATTCTTGGCACATACAGTATTTAACAAAAAGTATAAGCAATGTTTTCCATGAGCTTTTTCAGTTAACAGTAGATAATAAATCCACTTCCAACTCTGATGAAATAGTATTGGATGTTATTTTTTACAGTGTTATTTTTTACACCAAGTTTCTGTTACATCTGTTACATAGCATGTAGTAGTACTTCAGTGATATGGTTCCCTGTAAATGCAGATTTTGTAGCAATATAGTGGTCTGTCATGGGTCAGATTCTTTTCACCCTCTGGGTTACAGCAACTTCCACTGCAGATCAAATAAATGACGTGGCATATATGGGATTTATACTCACAGCTTGCATCTTGTCCTGTGTGGGAATCTACTCTGTCAGTATAAACATATGTATAGCTGATGCCATACTAGGGATGTTATCCCACTTCAGCTGCACTGGTACCATTAAAAAATGGTGATGTAGGGAGGGGAAAAAAAAAAGACGGAAAACCAGAAGGATCCAAAATCCAATTGAAGGTCAATAAAGCTTTAGCTCAGGAGTTATTTATATCCTTTTGTAAATGTTACCCAGTTTCTGTGGGTGCAAAGTGCAGTTTCTCAGTGGAAAGCTGGCTGAACACAGTGAGACTTGAGGAGGAGGGTGGAAAGAAGATAACAAGGCCACTGGGAAGGACACAAGGCAATGGAAGTTGTCTCAGGCTTAGCAGAGAAGTTGGTAAAGAGGCACAAAAAAAGGAGGTGTAAGAAGGATGGGGTCAGAGGAGGGGGAGAAGAAATGTGAGAACTTAGGGGAAAAGGACGAGCTATCGTGCAGTTAGGAATGCTGGTGGAGAGGAGCAGCCTTGCTGCTCTTTGCTGGTAGTGGGGTCTTGGGAATAGACTTGGTCATTCTGCTCACACAGTTGTATTCCAAATAATTTAAACTGCAGGATTTCAAGGCAGCTGGTGCCTGCAGTTTGTAAAGCTGGCCTGTCCACTAAATTGTGTGGCACAGTTTCCATTGCAAATAAAAGCCAAGCCAGTGAGTCCTTCTGGGAAGGAGTGTTTGGTTGCACATTTTGGGTCATGGCACATGCTGGGTGGAGACATCCCTGAACCCAAGAGCCCTGGGGGTGGCAGCTGCCTCACCTGGGGCTCTGCAGGACCACCACTCCTCCATTCAGGTAATATTTTCGCATGGTGGAAAGTGGGAGAAGACAAAAAAAAAGTTTGTCAGGACAGTGTATAAATCAGCAAAAATTACTTGTTAACCTGTGATTGAAAAAACAATAACATCCACTTTGTGTCTATGCTTGTTTAATCCTTCATAGCCAGGAGTTCAGTCAGGGATTCTATTCTTGCATTAAACACCCCCCTCACCAGCCATCGTTGAATTTCATGTTGCTATAACTGATGAATTGTTTTAAGGTTGTGCAGTTTCATGGTCAAAATGGAAACAAGTTGAAGAAAGCACAGCATAATTAAGAATTCTGCAATTTTACGTATCAGTTCCCTTATGATAATTGGCCTGCAACATGAAATATTTAAGAACACAATCAAACTCTGTCTGTGTACACGAGGATGTGTTTGTGTATCTGTTAGCACTGTGCAATGTATTAGTTGCTTGCAACTAATTAGTTGGTAGCTACTCACAGCAGCTGTATTTCAGCTCCCGTGGGACTCTTAAGGAATGTGACCTTATTTTAATGCTTTTCTGTGCTTTGAGAATCACTCCTTTGTATCTGCTGCTAGGACGTGTGGTGTTGCTTTAATAACAGTAATGCTTAGCAGTCTTTTTAGATCTAGATCCCAAGGACATCTACAGAACTAGACAAACTTTATCTTTGTTATAAAATCTCGTCTCTTAAGCTGGACACTTAAAAACAGAGTCCGGTTAATTACTGGGTGGTGCTTGTGCAATGGTTACAGAAAACTGTGCTGGAAGTGCCAGAGCTGGGACTCTGCTGTGGCTCCCAAGTGCACAGGTCTGGTGGTTTCCTTTGACTCCTTTTAGTCCTCTGGTAGCTTCTCCTGGTGCCACCAGCCGGGGTGTATGTCCCAAAGTGAAGGGGCTGCTCTAGTAAGGGAGCCCTGTGCTCAATCAGGAAATGCAATAGGAAAGAAGCTACCTGGAGTGCATGCAGTTACTCACAGTGGCCCACTACCAGAAGGACAGTGAGGTGCTGGAGCATGTCCAGAGAAGAACAAGGGAGATGAGGAAGCATCTGGAACACAAGTCTTATGAGGGGGATCTGAGGGAACTGGGGGTCTTCAGCCTGGAGAAAAGGAAGCTGAGGAGAGACCTTCTCACTCTCTGCAGCTGCCTGAAAGGAGGTTGTAGCTTGGTGGAGGTTGGTCTCTTCTACCAAGTAACAAGTGATAGATCAAGAGTGTTCCAGGGGAGATTTAGATTGGATATTAGGAACAGTTTCTTCACCAAAAGGGTTGTGAGGCCCTGGCACAGACTGCTCGAGACAGTGGTGGAGTCACCATCCCTAGAGGGGTTTAAAAGATACGTAGGTTCTTAGGGACGTGGTTTAGTGGTGGCCTTGGCAGTGCTGGGTTATTGGTTGGACCTGATGATCTTAAAGGTCCTTTTTAAGCAAAACAATTCCATGATTGTATGAATCTATGACTTGAGATAGAGAATTTGGCTTCTGTCTGGACAAGGAGAGAGAAGAGAAATAGCAGCTCTACTTCTAAACACCTTGTATTTCTAGAGGCATCTGTCTGCAAAGCAATTATACGAGATCCTGGGGTTCTGCTCTGCTTTCCTGATGCGCTTCTGTTGACAAGTCTGAAGAGAAGATTGAGCTCACTAGAACAGATTTATTTCTGCAATAAATAACCATGTTGATGTTTTTCAGACCCAGTGAGGTTTGATTAAAGTGGTTCGTTAGACTTTGTGTAGAATTTGGGATAATGCTTGGTGCATAGTTCTTAAATACACTGAAGTTTGCCAAACCAATACTTAGCTTGTATTTCTGTGAGAGTGTTGTTTGCGTTTAGTAGATGAGGCAAGATTTGTTTTATTATTATTTTTTGTTATTCAGCAGCAGACCCACATTAAAGTTGGCACTTTTTCAGTGGCTACTTTCTGTTTCAAAGAACATATTGTGTAGGATGCGACACTCTGGGATCTTTCCACTTGTGTTCATCAAAGATCTCATGGCATTTCTGGCAGGAACTGAGTAGCTGGACTTCATGTCCTGGCTTGTACTACAGTTTGCACTGGCCAAAGTCCAGTATGAGTAATTATATTCTGCATGCCTTAATTCCCCCAGTAATTTCAATTAGAGTTATTATTGTTCTTTGTGCCTGATCCTAAAATGTTGTGTGGTGGTGCTGTGTGATTAAACTGTTCTGATGTTCCATCCCAGAGGTAGGTGAAATGATCTTGGTTTCACACTTTGTAAAGCATTTCCTTGAGATAAATGGGCAAAGTAAGTGTAAAAGATTGTTACTGTTTATTTCAACATATTGATGGCAAGGCTTTCTCATTGTTTGTGTTTGTTTTTTTTAACAAAAGGAGTGTTTGAAAGTCAAGACATGCCAAAGAAAGTATAATTAGGCTTGTTGCTCAAGGTGTTTTAAAGGTTTTAAACCAAATTAAGATAATGTACCTTAATTGCATTTGCATAATGGACATAGTTGAAATCGGGTCCCTTTTGTTAATGTCTGTGACTTCCTCAGCAATGCATGCAAGAACCAACTTTCTACCTGTGGCAAAAAAGAAAAATCAGAAGTAAATCTGGATGGAGTTTAGTATGTGAGCAGAGTTCCAATGAAAAGGCTGTTGTGCTTGGTGCAGGGGAGGCAGCCATCCTTATTCAGAGCAGCCACGTGTTCACATTTGGGATTTACCAAGTCCTTGATCTTTGAGATACTGAACGAGCTCATTCCATCTGACTGCACACTCAAATCAAGCCTGAATTGCAGAAGATAAGACCTGCTGCAGAGTGTATATGTGGGTTTTTTCCACCCCACTGTTCACCTGGCCCCAAGGTGTCACACCCAAGCTGGATTAAAAAAACTTTGATGACTAAGAAGCATAAATAATATTACAATAGCCTCCTGGAGTCAGAGGAACCGCTGAACAAGGACAAATCACATGTATGTTAGTTCCTTAGCAGGCAACTATCCCTGGGGAGCTGAGAGTAGGTACAAGTTGCCTTCACGTGCTGTCCCAGATCAGCAGAATTGGCATGCTGCTGTGTGAGCCTGCAGGTCCAGCTCGTTCCTGGAAGTAATGTAGATCCTCAGGGAAAACAGAAACAATCTTCCTTGCTCCAGAAATTGTCCTTGGTATCAGATGTCAGTAGCTCCCCCCGAAGCAATATCAGCAAGGCTGAGAGAATCGACAGCCATGCATGAGCACATTAAAATAGCATGGAAAGCAGTGTTAACTAAATGAAAATTTGTGAATGCTGGGTGGTACTTTAGAGGAAGAGGTTGCCTTCCTAGGCTGTGGTAGCACAATGATTCCCTGGAATCTGTGGCTTTGGGGGTTAGTAAGAATCTTTAACAGCAATATTTGGGGTGAGGTGTTTCTTCTACCTCTATATAATTTAAAAAGCTTTGCAAAATGCTCCTGAGCTCCAGTTGCTCAGCTTTTAATAATTCAGGGCTGAAAGCAGTGGACCTTGCTGAGGCAAAGCTTTTAATTGAAGTCAGTTTTTTTGCTTGAGCAGGTAAGACTCGACTCTAAAATAAAACCTATGCCACTTGATAGGAAACAAGCTTTATTTAAAAAACCAAACTAGTTAAAATACTAATAACTATTCTTGTAATAAACAATATCCTTCCAACAAGGACACAACCACAAGAGCTCACTTACATAGCACTTGAATGTCTTCCTTCCTTCAAATGTTCAGTGTGATTTGAAGCTGAGCAGAAGGCCCAAATATTGTGCTTTTTTTTTTAGACTGTGCTTGCTTGCAGAAAAACCTCATTGGTTTGATCATGCACAGGGACAGTAGCTCTTCTAATGGTCAGTTGTGGCTATTTTCAGAATTGACTTATACAGAGGGCACACTGTGATTTGCTGCTTGCTAAGTAATCTGCAGTATTGATTCTGCAAGTGTCTGTATGTTTCTTAACACAAGTAATCTTTGCTGTTGTTGAGGCTACAGCTGTAAAATGCAAGATTTCTTCTTGAGTAATTCAGTAGAAGTTGAACATGCTCAGGCTCAAGCCCTTCACTGGAAAAAAATAAATGATACTGAATATATTTCAGAAAGCTTCTTTAAAAAAATCCACCATTGCTGCATTGTCCTTTCAGTTGGTAACTATTTCTAGTATGTATCTCCTTTGCCTGGTACATGCCATCTGTTTTTTTCCAAGTTTAGTATAATTATATTAGTTACCCATCAGACTTTGAAGGTTTTGAACACTGCCTTGAAAGAGCTTTAAAAAAATCCACCATTGCTGCATTGTCCTTTCAGTTGGTAACTATTTCTAGTATGTATCTCCTTTGCCTGGTACATGCCATCTGTTTTTTTCCAAGTTTAGTATAATTATATTAGTTACCCATCAGACTTTGAAGGTTTTGAACACTGCCTTTAAAGAGTGTGAAGCAAGTTGAAGGCATTGTTGTCTTTTGGCTTTGAATTCCACAGCTTCTGAGTACAGTCTATTTAAATAGCTGATTTAAGAAAAAACACAACTACCACCTAGAAAAATAGATCCAGTTAATAATAGTATAGATAATAATCTAACTTCTGAGTGCTGCAGATGTGAATTGTCAGAGGGAAAAGATAAAGCAGTATTATCATCAATAGGTCTAGATTTTAGATGATTTTTTAACATAATTTGCATAGTAATGAAAGACAATTATACTCTTCGACTTCGTTGTAAGCTCATATGAATCACCTTCAGAATAATTTATAGTGCATGTATGGAAAGAAAACCTGTATAATTTTACTGATGTTTCATCTGGGCTGTGTCAGCCTGACCTTCAATCACTGTCAATTGTTCCATTCAAACCAATCAATGAGAACATTATTAGGAACAGTAAGTGATCACTTATGACAAATCAGTGCAGTGTGATTAAATTGTCAGTGCAAACACACATGATTGCAGCTGTAGGTGCAAAGAAGTGACCCAATGGCAAAAATATTTAAATCTGTTCTGTAGCCTTAGGCAGGTAGGTATTTCCAGAAACAAACGTGTGGAAAGGGTAGCAAACTGAACACCAGAGTAATGGTTTGTTGAAAAAATGGCACGTGAAACAGAAATGGCAAAGAGAACAGCCATAGCAACCTATGCCCAGAGTGGTGTGTTTAATTTCTGCACCAGATTAAATTAAGATCTGCATCATGCCATTAACTGCCTGTTCCCACTGCTGTAATGCAATATACAAGTAGCTTGCTCTTCTTGAATCTATGGTCAAGCTTTGAGTGACCTACTGATAGAAACTTCTCAAGACTCTCCTCTGTGTTAGGAGAAGGGCAGAGCCTTTGTGAGGAGGACGCGCTGCTGTGCAGTGCAGGCTCTTGCTGAAAGGTTTGGGCAGGGTCTGTGTTTTCCAGATAGCTTCTCTGAATAGTCACCAAACCAAATCCAGCAGGAAAATGGGACTGGAGACAGTCCAGCTTGACTGGTGAATCTGCAATGCGTGGTGCTGAACTCAGCCTTCCTGTTTTTTTTCTGGCTTCTAGGAGGTGACAGCAACTGTACTGATGGCTTCTCTTGTCCTAAAGTCTTTAATCTCAGGACCAAGGGGCTACTGCACTTGCAGGTTGCAGACAGCATGCTGTTTTTTCTGGGCCAGGTCTGTCTTGTTCACAGTTTTCAGTGTCAAATCAGTTTCCCTCTTAGTACCCTCCATCTTTTCTGTTTAGCTACTACCAAGTGACTTCCTTGTCTCTTCAACCTACTGATCAGTGAGGTCTGCTCCTTCTTCTGAGAAGCATCATTCTCAGGGTAACAGGCCTACTCAAAGCAGCCATCAGAAAAAGGGATAAGATTTTAATCATCTGACAAAGTAGGACCACTGTTAGCAAGTGCTGTTGGCTCCTTACCCCTTAGCTGGAAAACGGTTGCTGAGAAGAGGAGCCAGAGAACCCAGAGGAAAGAGCAAAGGAGAGGAAATAGAAGAGAGAGCTCTTGGTGTTGGCTTTTGTGCACATGTGTGGTAGAGAACAGTAAATGTGGAAAACAAGTGTGTGTGTGTGAAAATATAAAAATAGCTGTAAATTTCATCTAGTGGGTTTTTTTGATTGAGCTGTCGTAGGTGGGTCTGGATCCAGTTTAGGGTCTATTTTGGTTCCTCCTTGTGAACACAGGCTATTTCTGGTGTTTGTCTTGATCAGGACGCATGCCAGCCCTCCTGCTGCTCAGCTTCTCACATTCCACTGAGCTATGGATTATTGCTCATTTCTGGGAAGGATTATGGGCTGTGTTAAACCCTCCTGCACTTGCAAGATGAAGTGTTGAACACCTTGGTTGCTATTCTGTTTATGAAAAGCTGAAATAACCAAAGGTCCCTTCCTAAACCCTAGTAGCTCACAGCACTGTGACAGCAGAAGCACACTGCGCAAAGTGAGCATTTCCAAGGGATTTATGCACTAAACACAAGAATTACATCACTGATGATCTGAGACTGACTGGGAGTGTGTTTTGGGGACAACCAGATGAAACAGCAACACTAAAACCAAAGGGCTGTGGTAAGAGAACAGCCAAGAGTAAATTTTTGGGTTACATGCTGGCTGGCAGGAGGGCAGTAAGGTGGTGTCTTCTGCTTGTATGCCCACAGAAACAGGGCTTGTAAATGAATAGAATGTGTTAAAGGGACTTCAGATTTCCTCCTGACATCATTGTTCTTGCTGGAATTATGTCCGAGATTATTTGATTCTACAGGGATGACATTACTCTTTGGCACTAGTAAATGACAAGTGTAAGCTTCTCACATGCTAACTAATTTATCCCAGCAGCACCTCATTTCTCACTCCACAAGGACTGAGATGTTTCCATGAATTTACCATTGTGCCACAGACCCATCTCCAGTTTCTGGGCCCTGGTTCAAGTCTTCTGCCTGTCTTTTCCAGCCTTAGAAAACAGACCTTTATTGGATGTAACTTGGCTTCTTGCTATCCCTGCTTTCCTGGCCACGAGGAATAACTTCTGTAAAAAGCTCTGAAGTCTTTACGGACCATAAGGGCTAATTATTGCATAATAATTTAATGACTTATCCCAGTTGTTCCAGCTAATAGATACCCATGTAAGAATTTGAAACAGTATGTCAGTTCTTTTTACTGATAAAAGAAAAACCTTGAGTTTTTCAGCATCACTAGATTGCCAGCTGCCACGTGCTTTCCTGGTAGCAATAATATTGCCAAGACCTAAAAGTTGAAAAATCAGTAGAAGACTTAAATATATTTTTCTTACAAACTTTTTTTCAAGTCCTGCCTTAGCCCACCTAATGCAGAATATATTGATTAGTAAAACTGCTTTATAATCCTCCTTTACCTTTCCTTCTTCTACACCTGATTCCCTTCACCATCATGGGGTGTGATGGAGAGGAGTTTGCCCTCAGGTGTTGGGTAGGAGTCTCTCTCCAGAGCAGTTATTTTCTCGAAACCCCAGGGCTCACCTTTGCTCCCATCTTCCCTGGATACCCAGGCTCCATTCTGCTTTTTCAAAAACGTTGCTTCCTGCCATTACATTTCTTTTTATTACTTGAAACAAACCCAAGCAACCTCCCCTCCCCAAAGCCCCAGGTTTCACCAGCAGGTGTCCTTCTCTATTCCTTTCTCTTCCCTGTATTTCACTCCAATTACACGGTGAATGGGGCTTCCCTTTGAAGTTCCCTTGCTGCTTGGCTCCGTATTGACTGTCCCCCATCGTCATGTATCAGCAGATCTGACAAATTCTCAGCTGGTTTCTCCACTGTAGTCACTGCTGATGAGAAACAAAAAGGCCTTGTTGAACCTTCCCCCTCTACCTGCCTGCTCCTGTTCTCAGTTTCTTTTGGAGAGGGTCTGTTCCATGGTTTTGTGTACATCACCCCCAAAAACAACTAGAGGAGGAGACATCCTTTTAGTGCTCTCTAGGATTACAGCCCAGCAACCCTGTTTTGTGTGCACACACCCCAACACACACCTCTGTATCCCATCAGTTGGGTCAGGCAAGAAAATCTCCCCTTAGTCTGACAGTTATTGTAGGACAGATAACTGGTCCATCCTTCAGTGTCCTGAAAGAAGTAGATGATGTTGCTGTGTGATAGAAAGCAAGAATGAGCAAGGCATCCTGAAGTTAGACAGGTGAATATGCTCCTTAAATTTGCTTTGGGAAAAATCAGACCAGTTACAGCTCTGGCTGATCTCTGAGGAAGTGGCTTTTTACTAGTGGAGGTGCCTGTTTGTACCTTCCTCCTCTTGGTAGACAACATTAGCATGGGCAACAGAAATGCCTTCATCTCTAAAAAAGGCCCCCTCTCTCAGGGTGAGAGAATGTATTACTTTTCTCTATTGTTTAGATTTTAGTTACTTTGCTGCAAGTGCCCACAAGGGGCCAGTCTGCTGATTACTTGGGGATGGCAACACTTCTCTGTGGGGAGCTGGACTGAGACCCTCCAAACTCTGGTCATACCTATGGTATAGCCTTGCCAAGGGTAGCAGGAAAGCATCTGCTCCTTGTCTGAATGCAACACTCCGATGGGAAAGGTTCTCTAACTTATTTTTAAAGCCACCAGCCTCCTATGCCATCCAGTCCTTCCTTATTGTGTAGCTACTTTGTGGTTTTAATTAATATTATGATTATACAGCAGACGTGCTTCTAGAGCGTCTGTTGCTGTGGCAGCTAGACTCTTTAATTACAGAGATTAAAACACAAATCAAGGACAATGCAGAGTTATTATGATGATAATTACTGGATTTGAATATTTGTAGAAAACTGGCCACTTGAGCCACTGAGGTTAATGTATGAACAGGTGCCACTGGGTCTCTTCTGGAGACCTGTGTTCAGGTGGCTTGTTGGGACTGGGAAGGAAGAGCATGGTCACCTTCCTGAAGTATTCCAGCTGTTGGGATAACTGATAATTTTAGCCAACAGGGTGACAAATCTGCTCATCCAGGGTCAAGACCCCAGTCTAGGGCTTCCATCGTTTTCTTCAGTTACATATTTTTTGTTTAATCCTAAAGGAAACATTTTCTTTTTTCTTAAAAAAGTGCTGGAAGGATTTTTAGTATTTACTAAAAGGTGCCTTGAAAATTTGCTTCATGTTTAAAAATTTGAAATATTAATATAAGAATTTTTGTTGTTTTAGAACATGAGTTGTTTGGTAGTTTGAAGCTATTTCATATGTTTAATACAAATTTGGGAGTCTTCTTCTCCATGTCTGTATGCATTTCTGATTTTGGAGCAGGGGGGAAGATGGCTTGAAATAATCAATCTGGCTTTAAAGTCAACGAATCATTTAGGCTTGCAGACCCAGCCTTTAATAAGGCTTAAGAATACTTGCTAACCTCAGGACAGAATTAAAATATTTGTTTTCAGTTACTTTTGTTGTGCAGAAAGAAACCTGTGGTGTAAGAATCTTTTTATTTGCTCTTGCAAATACCTCCTTTCTGGACATGGGAGTGTATGTATTCTTTCCACTAGATTTTCTGCTTGTTTGCTTGCGTGTTCACTTACTGTTTAAATAGAAGGAACAGGATATGATCTCCCCTTAATTCCTGGCCCAGAGGTCTGTGACAAATCTGCTGTTATCTGGCAGTTTGTGGCTGTCAGTGTGCTGGTGCAGTGGTCACTGGGAAATGTAAATGCTGCTCCTTTGAAAGCAAAGGACCCCGATGCTTTGGTCACACACTCCCTGATTCTGCCACCCTGCATCCTCCTACACTGGTGCCAAATCCCACTTGCCTCATGCTGTCACTCTGGCAGGGATCTGAGAGTCATGATCATATTAGAAACATGGCAGGTTAAACTTGGAAAGGAGAACTAAAAAGGGTCTCTCCAGAAGGATTTCTGACTGCTGAGAAGTCTCCAAGTCATCTCCTGCCAGCATTTCTCGGCACCAGGGCATTGTCACCTGCGGTGCCATAAAGGAAGACAATTCTTTTTTGAAAGAATATACCACCATGTTCTTCCTTAACTAGGCAGAAATAAGGGGCTACCAGCAGGAGCTAACAGTAAACCTACCAAGAGTGGTAGGTTAAACAACCTACCCTGCAGTGCAGTACGTGGTGGTTTGCTCCTCACCTCACTGGAGAGCTGCAGAGCTGCTGCGTGCCCAGGTGACAGCAGAAGCGTGTGCATGGGCTTCCCTTCCCCATCCCCTCCTGCATCTAAAGTGACCCTCCCTCCCAAACACACTCTTAGTTTGAGAGAAAGCTCAAATGAGGCACTGCAAGTGTTTCCCAGCCATGTTCCTTTCCTCTGTGTATTTCCCAAATGAGGAGGAAAGGAGCCAGATCTCTAATTGTTGCTCTAATATTTGTCCCCACGGATCCTCTTAGGGAAACAAACTGTCCCATGGGGAATTTCCCTGTGGATTTTCAGCAGGTGAGGGTTTTTATTTGCAAGTGAAGGAAGACTTTGAGGGACACAACTGGATTTTAATACTGTGGTCTATCCAGGGGAGTGAGTGGCTACCTGCCTACTTAGAGCAGGTGAAACAAGAGCTCTGCAGTCCATGCCATGCAAGTTTATTTTGTATGAGTTAGAGGGACACAACTGGCTTTTAATACTGTGGTCTATCCAGGGAAGTGAGTGGCTACCTGCCTACTTAGAGCAGGTGAAACAAGAGCTCTGCAGTCCATGCCATGCAAGTTTATTTTGTATGAGTTATTTCCTTTTTTGATATCTGCAACTATGCTGTAGAACTGCACAGCAGAAAGTGTGTGGTCTAATTTAGAGCAGAGTACAGACATGGAGTGGTGCATAAATAAAATAATTGAAAGAAGAACTTTTAAGGTAGGAACGAAGAGAAACGTGTTCGTATTATGTTTCATAAAAGATGGTATTGCTAAGCCAAAGGCTCCAAACAAGGCTGAGGGCCACAAAGGTGATCAGAGGGCTGGAGCACCTCTCCTTGAACATAGGCTGAGAGAGCTGGGGCTGTTCAGCCTGGAGAAGAGAAGGCTCCAGGGGGACCTTCCAGCAGCCTGCCAGTACCTGAGAGGCCTACAGGAATGCTGAGATGGGACTTCTTACAATGTATTGAAGCTGAAAGATGGGAGATTAAGTTAGACATTAGGAGGAAATTCTTCACTGTGAGGGTGGTGAGACACTGGAACAGGTTGTCTATGGAAACTGTGAATGTCCCATCCTCGGAAGTATTCAGGATCAGGCTGGATGGGGCTGTGAGCAACCTGATCTACTGGGAGGTGTCCCGGCCCATGTAGAGGGGTTGGATCTAGGTGATTTATGAGGTCCCTTCCAATCCAAACCATTCTATGATTCTATGATATACAGGGATTTCCAAAATCACATCCCAGATTTATTTATTTATTTATTTAAATTCCTTAGGTGAGTTTCCTAAAGCTACTGTCTTCTGTATGGACTGTGGAGCTCTTGGCATCCCAGCAGCCCTTAGCTCTGGGACTTCTGGGGTACAGCAGTCTTTTCTGTTTGCTGAGAGGACATACAGGAACTGGTAATAACTCCAAAAGGGGAGTTCCTTAGATTGTCCCTTCAGTGTCTTAGTTTCCAAGTGTGATGGATCACTAATCATACTGATGACATGAAACCAATTAGTAACAGAAAAACCAATAAAATGTTGCATTCCCCTGAACTTAATAGGGACTTCACCAACTACTTCAGTAGTGCTGGGATTATATCCTTATTCTTTAAACGCTTAAAACATCTGAATTGCAATTTAAAACTGTGTTATTTAAATACCTAATTAACTAGGATATTGAAGATGGGCAGTTGTGTGTGTGTACATACACACAGCGTGCTCCTGTGGGTGCAAACTGCTGGTGGAAATGCACATAGTTACACAACGTGCATATTATGTGTGCATCCACCTCTGCCTATGATAGATCCTTTGTTACTGCTCCAGACTTATTTGTCAGACACCATTGGACAACTTAATTCAGAGCATTAACACTAGTTTCTCTTCATTAACAGTCTCGTTAAGTAGGGAGAGAGCAGCCATTAGAGTACAGGCTGAAAACAACAGTCTTGTCTCTCAAGTGTTAAAGAAGTTCTTGATATTTCCAGATCCCAAACTCAATCTGAACCTGTTGATGCTCCTGTGCCACTGGGCACTGAATGTCCAAAACTGGATCTATTCCTTCTTCCTTTAAAGACAGTGTTAAGAGGGAGCCCCACCTCCCATCCTCCTGAGCCACTAGAATGCCTCTTCCTGCTACCTTTCTCTTGTATCAGGGCATACATAAAATCAGATTATTTTGAACCATATGGGCATTCAAGAGTTTTTGTGTCAAGAAAGCCTAGACTGCCATTTGCTTCTAAGGTTTGACTCCAGAAAATCAACTCCACCACTACAGAAGTGGTGCCCAGACCACTATATACGGGGAAGAGGAAGGTAAATTTTGTCATCCAGATGTACATCCTGCTTTAGGTGCTATCTGTCATCCAGCAGACACAGCATATGCCTCTATTTCATTCAGGTCCCCTCAGCTCTCTAACACTCTTGAGCCCTAATTTCACTAAAAGTATGTCATTTCTTCAGTGTTTTGGGGGTTTGAATCTAGGACAAGAGTATCAGCAGAGAGCAGCAGGTACAAATACTCAGCCTTTACATCTTATCAGATATTCAAGAATGCAGTAAGAAATGTCAGAGAGAGCTTTCTACCAAATATTTAATTAACAACAACAGCTACAGAAATGAAAAACAACGTCCAGGCAATTACAGTGTTCAATAAAGCAGCTCTCAGAGGATGGAGCAGCAATGGATTAGTGACTGACTGGCATTTAAATATGTTATCAACCAGTTAGGGAGACCAGAGTAAATTTGCTCCCCTGGGGATCAAGCTAGTAGAAGTGTTATAACTGTATTATTGTTTCTCAGGGCAATCAATTGAATTATATGGTGCAGCAGTCTAGGATGCTTGGCTGTTATTCCAGCTGCTTATGTGATTTGTTTTACTGGACATTAATCCAATGTACTGGGTGAGATACTTCTGTTAGTTTCCAAGCAATGCTTTCTTCTTTAAAATCAACAATGTACACTTTCCACTTTTGGATTTTAATTGCAGAGTGTGCTGGAAACTCTCTAATTTATAAGAGTGGTGGAATATGCTAATCTTTGGACATTAAAATGGAATGGAAAGAAGAATTTATGTTATCTTTACCTCCAGGGCCAAATATATGCTGAGAAGGCATAACTACCCTGCTACTTGTAATGCTTTCTTTTCTTATGATGGTGCAAAAATGTGGAGAGTATCACTCATTGGGGATTTTTGCTGTTATAGATTTTACATTTAAAAAAATGGAAGCCCTAGAATAAATAACTGTGCTTTTAGTATGATAAATGAGATAAAATTACATGAACTGCAACCATTCTTCATTGCATTCTGCATTCTTCATTATGAAAACCTACAGTCTTGATGGTGCAAACCCCCCATTTTGTGGTGAAGCTGTACAGGGAAGGTGCACTCCAGTGTACACAGATTCATGTCTAGTTGGATTTCTGACTGCCTCTGGTGGTTGAGTCCATTGCTTCTCCCTTTCTCTTGGTAGAGTACAGGGATGCAAAGGAACTTGTAGGGAGGTGGCAGTTTGCAAAGCTGGACCTAAGAAATAGGCTTTACATTGATTTACATTTGATGCTGACCAGTTTGGCAAGTAAAGGTGTTCTTTCAGTAAGAACATGGTCCAAACCCCACAGAGCCAAGGGATAGCAAGCCAAAATGATTCAATAAGGATCTACCTTTCTTTGATATCATTAGATCATTCTTTGTAGCAACAAGGTTGCCTGTTGAGCCAGTGTTGTGACAGACTCTTTTTCATAAGGAGATGAAGAGCAGCAGAGAACAAACAGCTTGTTATTTTTTCTCCTATTGCATTTATATAGATTAATTTTCCCCCATGGCCCCTTTCTTCTCATTTTCTCTTCCAAAGGTGAGAGCAACCTTCACTCTGAGGACACTAGGAGTCAATATCATGGTTCAAGAGAGAGCAGCTACCAAAAGGGACACCACTGTGAATGATTTCTTTCACTGTAAGTGCATGTTATTGATGACTGCAAGTGGGGAAGAGCTCTGGGTAAATCAACTTGTTGAGATCCCAGGTGTCTAGGAGCCCCCTGCAATACCTAAACAGTTTTCCATTAGTGGCATGCTTAAATTCACAGGAAAAGACTGCCATTAAAACACACAGGGGGTAAGTACCCTCAGTGCAATTAAAAATACTTACCTAAAGACTGTGGACTCCAGAACAAGATAGTAATGGAAATAAGGAATCAATATGAACACATTCAAGTTCAATAACAACCATGAAGACAATTACAGACAAGCACATCGTGCTAGTGAAGCCCACCTTGAATGATGACTTGTATAAAGCAAGAAGCACCCTAGATGGAATGCTGGTTACAGCCAAAGCAGCTAAAATGGATGGGATGGTCTGATCCAGCTGGTAGGAGAGGAACTAAAGCAAGCTCACTGCTGGCCAGCTTGTTGTGAAGAATCTTTCACTGTAAGTGCATGTTATTGATGACTGCAAGTGGGGAAGAGCTCTGGGTAAATCAACTTGTTGAGATCCCAGGTGTCTAGGAGCCCCCTGCAATACCTAAACAGTTTTCCATTAGTGGCATGCTTAAATTCACAGGAAAAGACTGCCATTAAAACACACAGGGGGTAAGTACCCTCAGTGCAATTAAAAATACTTACCTAAAGACTGTGGACTCCAGAACAAGATAGTAATGGAAATAAGGAATCAATATGAACACATTCAAGTTCAATAACAACCATGAAGACAATTACAGACAAGCACATCGTGCTAGTGAAGCCCACCTTGAATGATGACTTGTATAAAGCAAGAAGCACCCTAGATGGAATGCTGGTTACAGCCAAAGCAGCTAAAATGGATGGGATGGTCTGATCCAGCTGGTAGGAGAGGAACTAAAGCAAGCTCACTGCTGGCCAGCTTGTTGTGAAGAAAGGAGTATTGTGTTGCTTTGTCTTGCAGATGCCAAGATAGAAATACTTCTCTAAGAAGTCCTTCACTAAAAATGGATTATGTGCTGTATTTTCTAGCTGTGAAATGGCTAATCAATAAAAAAATGGGACCAGCTGCCCTTAGATGATGCTGCTGGGAGGAAATTCTGGATGAAATAAAGTGCAAACAGAAGAAAATGCCTATTTCATCTCTGTTCCCATTGCACTAACCACTGAGATGTTAGGGGAGCTCCTGAGCACCCCTCAGAGTTCTCAGGCAATTCCACATCCCAGCAAGGAGAGAGGGGCAGTGGGAAACTCAGAAAGCTCTTGTACACCTCTCAGTCTGCTGTGTCCTGGTTAAAAGGAGCAGTGTGGATCCACCTAGGTTTCTTACAGAGACACCTTGGAGAAAATTTCTCAAAATGGAACCAATTCTCACTGTGGAAAGTACAAAGTGCCCTTTTAAATTAAGTTAAATGTTAAGGACCAAGTTGCTTGAAGCTCACTTCATTTTCCCCATTATGTCTTTTCCCATGACCCTTGTAATGCAGGGAATGGAGGGAAGCAGGAGAAAAAGAAAGATGTTCTGAATAACAGAAGCCTGAAGTTAATTAGTGCTCAGAAAGTGGTTTGAAGATGAAAAGCACTACTGCTAAGTGTTATTAATAGTGGAGTAACCCTGCTGTTAATTATAAATAACAATAATGCTGTGGAGCACACTACATGCAAAGATCTCAAAATCCTTTTGAAACATGAATCATTGATTTGTTCTGATATTCTAACTGGGAAGAATGAGGCGTGGAGGGATGTAACGACTTGATGAATAAGGTGTTAAGTACAGAATATGAGGAGTACAGTCCAGATCTCAGCTTTGCATTTGACAGCTTTAATTCCTGCAGACTCTTCCCTACTAGCTCTGCAACCACTTTGCAGCAGAGCCCAACCTCTGGCTTGCCTGGGGTTGCATAGAAGTGTCTAAGAGTATAGAGTATTCCCAGTGACCTGGGAAGCTGGGTACCTATAGCTCTGATTTCTCTCCTATAATGTTAGGAAGTGCAAGAAATCCTTTCAAGGAGTCTGAAGCTGTATGAAATGGGCAAAGCAATCCATGCAGTTAATCCATGTAGTTAATCCATGCAGTTAATTCCCCTGAAAGCATCCTTGGCATTCCAGGCTTGCCATGCATGTAGAACTAGAAACATTCAGCATTGCTCCTCCTTGGCACTGATTTGCTTTCAGCATGGACTGATGCTAGGCTGATCTCTCCAACAGAGGCTTCCTAACTCAGAGCCTGGTTCTTACTCCTAGAATTCTCAAAAGTCAGCTCTGCAGAATGAAGTGACTCGGTAGAGGCTGAGTGAACAGTCGCTGAATTTCAATCAGAGATGCTCATCTCACCCAAGGACCCTCTTAGTTTTAGGGAATGACAATGTGAAATTAGAATAAAAAGATGCCCTGGTTTGACAAAAGAACCAGCTCCTACCATAAAAAGTGCATCTCATCTAGGTCTTGCAGCCTCTCGTTTCTTGTGGCTAACAGGCATTTGCTGCTGCATTATTTTGGCTCTCGGTTTCATCAGACCCTTTTTAAATGAGGATTTTTAGTTCTCCAACTAATCTTTTCCTGGGAAGGAGGGTTCATTTGTATGCTGTTATTGTCATTAACAGTGTGATCTTCAGTCTTAGTGTGTCTATTTTGTGCTTCCTTAGGGTAGCTGTGAAGTACTTCTGCAGTAACCCATGAGTGCTTCTGTTTTCACATTTTACTGAGGACTATTGTGTATTGTGATCATCTGCTAATAGAGGAGATTAGCTGAATCACAACAGTCTCCCAAGAGATCTGACACTTCTTTTTTCTTTTTCTTCTTCAGCTGATGTTACAAGCTTGTTTTTTTGTACTGGGAATAATCACTTTGTGTTGTTCTTTTATTATTGCCTTTTCTGCCGTAAGATTCCTAACTGCAGAGTCCTAAAGCTCTTCCTTGTTTCATCTTCATGGCCATTCAGTGTGTTTAATGGGCTTTCCAGCAAATCAAGACTTCCATCTTCCATGAATGGAGCTTTTGTTGGAGTCAATCTGCTTGCACAACTGGGACCGCAGGTGGATGCAACCTTTCCAGCAGTGGTTTCTTGTACTCCAGACCACATTTGCCCAGATGTTCTTTCGAGAGCAATCAGAATTATTAACGTGCAGTTCAGCAAAATGTTGACAGAATACAAAGCATAAAACACCTTGCACTGAAATTCCAAACCCAATTAAATGGGCTAATTCACCTACTGTTTAATTGGCTGGAAGCCATATGAGTAATTACACCACTGACATCTTCCAAAATTATATTCTTAATTGTTACATTTATTTGCATCACAATGAAATAACCACAGTTCAGCACAGCTCAGTTCCTCTTCCAGCAAGAGCCTCAGCAGTGGAAGGGAAGGAGCAGTTTGACGTTTCACAGGGTTGTCTTCCTGAAAACCTCAGCTGGCAAAGTAGCAAAGTGAGGCCACTGGGGAGATGGGACAGGAAAATGCAAAGTTGTTCTGCTTATTCTTGAGCATATGTAGTTTGTTATTGCAATACGTGGTGGCTTTTATTGTAGCATGCTGCAGAACACTCCTTTTCTTTTTTTTCCCCTCCCTCTCTGTTATTATTCACTGAAATGTATGAATGTAGCAGAGCAATGCTGTACTGGTTGTGATTGCAAACTGCAATATAATACCACCCTCCAGAGATGCAGTGTTTCTATTTGCTGTCATAAATTTATTTTGTGTTTTCTTTCCTTCATAAAATATACTCCTACTTCTTTATAGAAATAATGTCATTCCAAGGAAAATGTATGCAGAACCACTTTACAGCAAACCTCTATAAGCACTGTTTGGTCTTGCTGTGTAGATCTACTCTCTAATTGCTTTGAATTTACTTTATTGCAAGGCTGGGGATTGCTTTGAAGTGATTATGAAAGAATAAGCAGGCTTCTGCAAAGGGAATTTAGGGAAGAAAAAGCTTTTAAGAAATCCTATTTTGAGGTTCCAGTTCCAGAGGGTCCCTGGTTACTGAAATGTAATGCCAATGCATTCCCTTCCTTCCCTGTAAAGTGCACTCTTCTTCATTAATAAGTCTGACACTGGCATGAAAGTGGTTTCTGGAGATCATTTTCCAGCCATGTCATTTTGTTGTTGGGGGCCACAATATTATGGTATTTATTAGCTTTTTGAAAGTCTTTTATATGCATAAAGGAATATTTTCATCCATCTCACAAGAGCTTTACCCAATTCTAACCCTGTTCCAAAACACAATAGACACATGATGGGTTTGCTGGCTGCCTGAGATCTCCTTTCTGAAGTACATGACTTAGGTACAAAGTCCATCCAGGAGTCTATTTGACCCGAGTAAATTAAATACTGAAAATAAGGACTTAGGTGGAACAGGATAATGTTATTTTAAAGAAGATAAATAATAGAATAATAAAAGAATGAAGTTAAGATTTAGACTCAAGTTTTTTATATTGATGAGCAGTCAGGAGACCATGGTAAATGCTGTTAAGTCTGATGACTTTCTATGAAAGAAGATAGTGGAGCTGTATTTTTCAATGTATAGTCAGTCAGAGATGTCTATAAAAACCCCCAAACAGATCTTTCTATCCCAGCATGAACATCAGAGGATGGCAAAGAAGAAGTGGAAATCAGACCCATGTTGTTTTCTTCAGACCTTGTGAACAGCACAACTACCAGGCAGCGTTCCCTTTTAGAAACTCTGCCTTCTTTTATGAATTGGTTATTCATCAACAAAATCAGATTTTCCATCCATGCATAGAAGACTTGTTGGTTTTCTGACGCAAAGCTAATAACGTCTGCTCTTAATTAAACATTAATAGTAACAAATGGCTGCCTGTCAGGCTTCTATCCCCTGTCAATCTGTGTGGTGCCTGAACAGTTTCTGGAAGGCAAATTTCTTACTCTGCCTCACTTAGGGTGCCCTGAACACAAAACCATCACCCTGACAGGCTTGCTCAGGGCTGCCCCTTTCAGGCATGGGTGCTGGACACTTGGAAAATGAGTCACCCAGATTAATTTCAGGAATCAGGGAAAATAACAATAAGCCCATTGCATTGTGCTGCCTTGTGTGGGGCTCTGCTGAGGAGGGTGTGCTCAGGGATGGACTTGGGTAGAACTGATTTGACACTGATTTGTGTCCCATGTGTTGCAGTGACCCCAAATGAATAACACTCAGCTTTAGAACCTTTTTTTTTATTTTTTTTTTAATTGTCTTTAAAATGGATGTTTGGGAAACATGTATCAGGGAAAAAATGGGTCTGCTAATAAAAAATGAATATTAGCAGGCATTGCTGACAGTCCCATGGCAGATAAATGAAGAGAATAAAGCTGCTGACATAGAAGGAAGTGAAAATTTTTGTAGCACAGTAGTTAAGCATTGAATTTGTGGTAAGTCATAGTTTCTCTGGTAAAAATGTGTTCTTATTCAGACAATCTATGGAAATGTTTAAATATGTTGGAAGTGATTCCTAAGCCATGCAGCAGCTCCTGCCATGGTGGAGGAAATTCAGCTTTTCCAGCTCCCAGCTGGGTTTGGGCTGTCACCTCCTGGGTGAGCTCTTCTTGACTGGTTTGGTATCGATTTTTCCCCCTGCACAAAGAGCAGGCACCTTTTCCCCTTCTCATTTGCAGTCTCTCTCCACAGAAGTTAATCAAATGCTTTTACCTATAACTCACTTCAAACGCCAACTTCAAACCCACCAGTTCAAAGAACTCTGGTGTATTTGCTGGTTTTGCAGTAGTCACAGCCTGAATAATTAGCTAATACCTTTTAAATATGTGTTTTAAAGATTATGGTTTAAATCCCCAAACTGTGTCATCATTTGGAAACAAGTCTCCTTAAAATTGCAGAGCAAGCAGAAATTACAGAAAAGCTCCAGATGGTCCAGTAGTTTGCTGGTTATTTACAGTAAACTGGATCCTTCCCCTCAGCCTTTTATCTCAGCAAAAACAGTCTGTTAGCAAAAGGCAAGGGGTTTTCTGGGAGCTTTGTAAGGTATTGGAGGCATTTTACCAACCTGCAAGTGGGAAAGCCCACTTGGCTCATCCTGGTGCCATAAATCAGATGGGAAAGTTGACATACGTTGAGCTCTCGCCTCTGCTGACACTCCAGGCGACATTACGGTCCTGCACAGCTGGCAACATCTGTGTCACATCACCCTGAGCCAAGGGCAGAGCTGCCAGTGTGGGCCTGTTAGTAGACATATCTGATTTTTTTATCCTTACCATTTTTTTTGCCCTTGACTGTTTGTTTTCAGGATCTCGACAACAGCATTTAATGATTTTCCGATCTGTGACTTTGAAGGCAGGACTACAAAAGGGCTTTGACTGAAATATTTGGGGTGTTTGTCACTCTTACATTTGTAGTGTGGCTCAGCTCTGCTCTCTGATCTTGCCCAAATAGTCACAGTTTTCACCAGTCACAGATGTTGCCCTAAATCAGAAGAAAGCCCTGTTGTCCATCTATGCTGAGATCTATAGAAAACATCTTTTCGGGTCTCCCGATACATTTTTTTGTCAATTGTGTTTTTCTTGTATGCTTGTTTGTGCTCCAGCTGGGCCTTCTGTGCCTTGTACAGAGAAGCAAACCCTGCCAGCACATTACATTATTTATAAGGCAGAGATGCTATCAGATCTCACTCAGGTTGGAAGAGACTCTGCTTTCAAATAATTTTGGAATTTACATTTATGTAGAGCCTCTCGGCGAGACCTTGGAGCGCTGTGTCGGGTGTCAATGTGAATCTGGGATTGTTAGTTCAGTGCTGAATAAAAGTAAAATCAGAGGGGAATAGGGGAGCAAATACCCCATTGGTGGCCAGCTGCCAGAGCTTGTGGGGAGAGTTTAGGTGGAAGATACAAGTACCTAAATTGGAGCTTAACTAAGAGAGCAGGCCTGAAGCAACCTGTAGAAAGAGCTCTGAACTCCTACATGGGCAGTGGACAGAGTCCCAGATGTGGTTTTCATCTAAAAGAGTTGTTGATGGCTGTGTTGTTCCTTATGCAAAGCAAACTGGGACTGCAAGTCCAGTCTGTGAGGCAGGGATGAGGAGTCATCTGGTTTTGATGCATCGGAGGGCTCGGCGTGGGGTGAATGTGGGGGTGCAACTGTGAAATAATCACATCTGGGCTGTTTGACATCCCGTCTCTTAATGGCGTTTTCCAGTTTCAGCCACGACTTGGCATGTTTCTGGCTTCTCAGCAGGGACAGGCACAAGCTGCAGTTTCCTCCAAGGTTCATTTTATCGGCATGTTTCTAACATATGCCTGTCTCTAGGAATGTGTTTGTTGGAAGGAGGGGGTTCTGGAAGGATGCAAAAGATCCATGTTTTAACCACAAAGCCTAGGGAGGAACTTAATTGTAGTGCAGTTGCAAGTGGAAGAAGAGCTCTATGTGTTCTTGCATTGCCACAAAACAACACAAAGTTAAGCAGTTTGAAAAAGTAGATTAACGTAGTGGAGAGGTCCCAAGTGACACCCTTTCTTTTCTTGTTTTTTGGAAAACCAATTTTATACAGGAAGCTTCAAAATAAAATTTTAAAAAAGGGAGTGAGGGGGTGGGGTGTGTAGAAAGAGGCAGGAGTGCCTGGAATGGGCTGTCAAGGCAAGAGCTGGTAGGGCCCAAAGTCTGATATGAACTGGATTTACTGCTCTTCTCCTGTGTTGCCAAAGTTCTCATGGGAATATCTGAACAGAGGTGTCTTCTTTGGGTGAAAATACCCTTGTTTACTATTTCAAGAGTCATGTACTGTGGCTGATAGAAAAAGTTCTGATTTAAGATCATGAGGGATGTATGTCTTTGGTGCAGCACAAAGAAACACGGCGCACAGCACAAGGAGATAAAGGAGCCTGGGAGCTTCAAGCTGAGAAGCTGCAGTTTTGGAAGCTGGCTAAATGAGCGATGATATTTTTGTTTATAATCTCTAATCAGATTTATAACTAGTGGCTTTTTAAAGCATACAGAACTCCCAAACTCTGGAAATTAATATTGTGCTGATGGACCTGCTTGAACAAACATAATAAAAAATGTGCTCTCTGTCACGGCAAGCTGAAAAAGCAGATGGCAGTCAGAAGCTGAGCAGCATACAGAAGTTTGAAATTTTAAATTAAATCAATTTGAAGCTTTGTTTGTGCCTAAGGCAAGCTTTCCCCTCGGATGAAGGAGAGTGGCTAGCTGAACTCTTACATGGGCTCTGGTTTTGCTAAGGTGGCTGTAAGATTTGAAATCCTTTACATTCTACACCATTGTATTAGTCTGGACTAACCACGGGGCAGAAATAGGAAATTCAGGTTGGTCCAGAGCAGGAAGCCTTTCCGAAAATGTAAACTACTGTAATGAGATGGGTACAGAAGAGGGACTTCTGCTTTTACACAGCGTGCCATAAATATTCAGATTATGTCATATGTTTCCTGTGCTCTGAAGAGATGTAAAAAAATAACTGAAGGAAGAAAAAATCCTGAAGCAGACACACACCGTGTTGTTCTGCTACAATAAATCAACTTGCACCTTGTTTTGAACATTATGAGCTGTCTTGACTTCCTGTAAGCTCACAAGAGATCGTGGAGTAAAGCAGGGAAGCTGTTCCCTGGGAGAATTGTGTTCTCTCTCTGTAAGAGTTCATTAGTCAGATGGGGTAGGTTGGACCCTGAGGTCCTTATTTTTACTTACTCAATACTCTCCCAGATTTTAATGAGAGCTTTACTTCAATAAAAACTGTGTTTTATCCCAGGCCAGTAAGACTGCTGTCTTCTGCAGAATTGTAAGCCTTTTTCTGCTGCCTCCTAGCTTTTTAATAGTTGTGCCTTCTTTGTAGTTACCCAGCTTTGTGTAGGGACCCCTGGAGCAGCTCTCAGGCTTCTGCTTCTTGGCCACTGGTTGCTGCATTACTTCATTGGTGAAAAGTTGCTTCATTTCTGCTTGTTTGTTTTTTTGGCCTCTCCTTTTTCAGATCATCCCATCCAATTGCAGCTGTACTCATCTGTAGCTCTGAGCTCTACGAACCTGCTGCTGCTGGTTTATGTGGTTCCTACCCTGAGCAGCAGTGCTGAAATCCCAGCCCCAGAGTTTCTGTTAGCCCCTGAGCCCTCTGACCTGCTCTGAGGTGGTGGGTGTCCAGCTGCTTTTGGGAGGGTACATACATGCACAGAAGGGAAATACTCATTTTAGCAAAGCACAGGAGTCAAGAGACATAAAAAAAAATCAGTTTAATGGCTCTTGATTTTGCAGAAAGCAAAGTGTAGTATCAGGATTCTCAAGAGATGGCTGAATTCTCAGCCAGCCTTATAAGTAAATGAATCAGTCCATTCCTTGTTCTTTCTTCAGGGATACAGATCTGCTGCTCACCCCTTTGGTCAGGATGAGCAGTTTGTGCTGCCTTAGGTGTTCACCTGGAGCCCGCTGACAGTATGAACTATATCTTTATCTGGGGAAATAGATGTTGAAGGCACTAGAAATGCAGCAAACTGAGCTCTATTGAAATAGCAACTGTAACTACTGCATTTCTCCTGAACAGACATATAAAGGAGAAACACTCATGCCCGAACCTACTGTTCTGCCATGGTCTGTGGGACAGGCCCAAGTGTAAGCTTGGTGTGGCTGTGGGAAGAAGAGGAGCATGGGCTGTGCCAAGGAAGGGCCACGTGTGGGACCCCATCAGGCCCCCAGGTTAGACAAGTTGCTGCTCTGCTTGTCAGTGATGGGAGCCTGTGGCATTGTTGGAGCTGCAGATGGAGCCAGGGCAGAACGGCTGCTTTGTAGTGCTGAACTCCTTCTCTGCACAGCACTTAGAAAGGGGCATATGTGGGCCTGATGCTTAATTTGACTTTTCCCTGATTTTTTCCTCCCTGTTACCAAACACGCCAAGTTTGGTAACCAGTTTTTACATAGACAGCCTGAGCTGGTGGAGTCTGGAGCTCTGCCTGTGCCGTTGTGTCCTTCCCCACCTCACAGGAGTGGAGTTGTGAGCTTTTGCTTCCTGGCACTGTGCCTGTGCTGGTACAGGGGTCATTGCTGAATCCTGGTGGACTTGGTGGGCTTTAACAATTTGGTGCTGCAGTGTTGTCTTTGGTGGGACCCTGGTTTATGCTGCAGGCTTGCTGAACATGGTAGGTCACCACTGCTAGTATCATGTGTCTAGAGCTTAACGAGTTCTTTCTGTGCTCAGCACTGGTGAGGCTGCACCTCAAATCCCATATTCAGGTTTGGGCCCCTCACAAAAAGAAGATTGGGTATTAGGAACAATTTCTTCACCAAAAGCTTTGTGAGATCTTGGCACAGGCTGCCCAGGACAAGGGTGGAGTCCCCATCCCTGGAGAGACTTAAAAGGATGTGGTGCTGAGGGGCATGGGTTAGTGGTGACCTTGGCAGTGCTGTGTTAGTGGTTGGACTTGCTGATGATAAAGGTCTTTACCAACCAAAGTGGTTCTATGAATCTACAAATCTATGCTATGCAGTTTCTTCCATGTCCTGCAGGTCAAAGGGCACCATCCAAAGAGCAGTGGGGCTGCTGCTCAGTGTCACTGCCACGTTCAGTACATGCTTCCCTGACCACTGATTATTGTCCTTGCTAATGCCCAGGGCTCCACTGTAGCAAAGCACTTGGCATCACTGCCAGCTGTACTAGCAACCAACCAGCTGGCACAGGACAGGGGAAGGGAGCTGAGAAAGAGAGAAACCACACTAAAAAATTAATTTTAGACCCAAGTGCTTTCTTTTTGACAGTGCAGCTCCAGAGAGATCAAGGTGGCTTTTTTTGTTTGTTGGGTTTTGGTTTTTCTTGCAAAAAACACATAAATACAGCTCATGGACAAAACAGAAACTGAGTTTTACTTTCCCTTCATCAATAATTTCCAGGGACTTAATAGACTTTAAAGATCTTGCTCTTTTTGAGGACTTTCTTTAGAAATTACAAGTAAAAATGAGTGTAATAGGCTCAGTACAGCTGTGTGGTATCTCCTGCTGTTGGAGACTGGTACCACCAGGGACCTGCTTCTCTTTTGGGAATTTCTTCTGCCCTTCCAGCTTTTTTGGCCAATTTCCTCATATTTTCTCTGTGTTGTCCTGGATAGTTTAAAAAATCTTCCTGCCTGGAAACTATGGGAGGAAGAGGCTGGACAAAACAGTCCTGGTGTTTTCAGTGTTGCAAATGCAGATTAGGGTTTGGTCTGAGAGGCATGTCCTGAGCTACTGGGATTTGATCTTACTGCCTGGAGATTTGTAAGCCTAAAGCCTGAGCAGGAAGCAGATATATGGGATATAGAGTTCAAATATTCACCAAAAATGTATGTAAAGTCATAGTGTCCTGGAGCCAGTGTTCTGGGGTCCTTGCAGTACGTGCTGGGAAGTTTATGAGGAGATACCAGAGATACCATTTTTCACATACGAAGAGGTGGACTTGGCTTGGCTTATCTCCTTTTCTCTGATAGAGAACCACCACCAGGATGCAGTCTAACAGAGCAGTGCATATTTGATTCTCTGTGTACAGTCTGAATTTCAGTGAGAGGGGAATCAGTGGAGCTGTATATCTCACATCAGCTGCAGATCTGCACCATTTAGTAGTTGCTCTGACTTGCTCAAAGGCTCTTAGACACATCTTGGATTTAGGTGTATCTGCAGATCTTTGATTTAGGTGTGTATTGAATATGAAGAATCAGAAATTAGCTCTGTCATTAAGTAGGACAGTACACTGCCAATTGTGTGATGAATTAACCCAGCTAATGCAGCATCAGGCCCAGGCCTTTCTGCAATGCTCTTTTACAGGCTTTAGAGGTATAAATACACCTACAAATATAGCAGCCTAACTGCATAAATCTTCAGACCTGTTTGCATTTGGCTACCCTTGGATATCCAGATTTAATTATCTTCAGATAATTAAAATTAATATATCAATACACTGCAATATGAATAAAAAGGACAGGGGCTGGGGAAGCCTCAAACACCTCTTTTGTATCTTGCTCTTCCTGGTGCACTGAGCAAGCTCTGCATACCCAGGGAGTGATATATCAAGTTTCCCATGTAACAGCTCCCCTGCCCAAAAAATGGTAGCTCTTTCTTCTTTCTTTTGTGTGTCAGGAATATGTGATTTTGTTGTCAGCACATTTTTTGTAATGAAAAGCAAATGGTATCCAATATGTCTTGTAGAAAACGTGCAAACAACAGCAAAATTATATGTTGTTAAAAAAAAGATCTGTAACTTGTTTGCTGTCAATACAGCTCTTAATGACAGAGTACAAGGAAAATGTACCCAGTGTTTGCTGCATGTGTGCAGAGACATGTGTGGGATTGGAAATATATATATATGTATTTTAAAAACTATACCATGAGAAATTAAGTTGCAAAAACTGGATATACATCTGCAACCCTTCAGAGAGTTAAGAGTATATGTGGACTTTGTGAATAAGGACTTGGTTCTGTGAAACAAATTGAAAATCCCTGGCTGGTCTCTTTGGAGAGAAGACATAGACAGCTCCCTGAAATTACTGCTTTGCAATTTGCTGTAATATTAAGTTCAGACATGGAGAGAAATGTCCTAAATCACAAGACTGGATAAGGAAAAAAAAGCTTAAAAAAAAAAAAGAAAAAAAATCAGTATATTTTTGTGTGTGTGTAGAATGAGCATGGGAAGAGCCTTCCTTGTTTCTTTTGCAGTATCCCATTAACTTTGTTCAAGCAAGTAGCCAGTATATAGATTTTATCCTCATGTTGGAGTTGATTTTAAGTGCCTGTGTTATTCTGTGTAACTTGGGAAACTGATTTTATTTGAAAAGCTGTCTCATTCTGAGAAAGATTATGAATGATTTGCTATTCATATTGCCAGTAGAATTTATTGTTCTTACTTTGAAATCAGCCAGGACACATCTGGGGTAAAATCTAATTGTTTCTGAAACACGCAGCAAAATTCCCACGGACTTCACAAATGTCAGATTCTCCTCCAATATGAAAACTTACTGCTTGCAACCACTATGTATATATTTTACATGAAGATCTAGTCATGCTAAACCCTGCTCACACAGTGAATTTTTGCAAGAAGTGAATAAAAAGGAGAATGAGTACTTGAAAGGAAGCTCCTGGGCCTTGATTGAATGAGTGTCCATAAATATTTGATGCCAATATTTGTCCTGCTCTTGCAGAGACTCTTAAAGAGCTTTTCCTCTGTGATCTTTACTTGACTCTTCTTTTCTCCTTTCTTCTCCCCGTCTGTTGGATGGCCTGTTTCTGTTCCAGTTGTGAGAATGTATGTCTCAAAAGTGGAACTTCATCAAAAAATCTGATACTTTTTTAAAAAAATAATAAAATCAAGTCTTTGTATGCTTTCCAGCATGCTTTTAGTAAAGAGGAACATGTTTTTAAGCTCTCTACATCTGCCCTCCACAACCATATTTGGCTGCTTCTTGGTGTAGCCAAGTTTCAGGTCATTACCCCCAGAAATGTTCAGATTTCACACACATATACAAGTTCCTTGGGGTTGTACTTGAATCCTTGTTTAGGAAATCCTGGGGGATTTGAAGATTTCTCTCCTCATCCCTGCTGGAACCCCCCGTATCACCCTGATGAGTGCTGAAATTCACTGAAGTTCAGCTGGAAAGGTCCAGTCCAGTTTAGCTGCTTTCTGAGCCTGTGTTTGTAACCTCTGTTTCTGGTTGTACCTACATAAAGCAAGGCCCTGCTGCCCTTAAAAGCACTTTGAACACTGGTGTACAATCCCCTAAAGTAGTACAAGAGTGATATCTGTAGTAAGCAGTTTAAAACTGCAGAAGAATTTATTTAAAATTAATTTTTATAAATATAATTTTCAGGCATAATCTTCTGCCTAGGAACGCCACGGAGCTGGCTGTTCTTCCTGCTGGCTTACACCAGTGCAACCATTAACTTCAATTTTGGCAGCCCTCATTTACACAGTCTTGGTGTCAACTACACTGCATAGAAGCTGTGGACACTGGGGTGCTGCTTGGCTGCTCTTTGCTGCCAAAATAACCCACACTATCAGAGGATGCTGACAAACTGAGCACCCAGGTGCCTGCCATCGGTGAGGAGCAACTTGGCTCACTTGAGCTTCTTAGCACTAATACTTTGCTTAGTTTTCCCAACTGAGATTTTCTGTGCAGTATTATGTTGGATGGCAAAAAATAGGAAATTAATAATTGTGTGATTGCAGGTTTGTTTATTTTTTTTCAGCTGTGAAACAACAGCAAGGGGGGAATAACTGGGATGTAGTTTCAGCTCTTTGGATCCAGAGTATTTTTTAAAATTATTTTTAAGGTTTTATTTATTGGAATATTTTTTGGCATCTCTGGCTTACTGCTGCACCTGTTTCTGGGGAAGTCGGGGCTTTTTGGTGAGAGCAGCTCACGTCAGATGTTGGAAGTGTTTTTTTTAGCAAGATGATTTTAGAGTTCGTGGCCTTCCTGATCAAGGGTGCCATGAAGAAGGGAGCTGGTCTTAAGGACATGTTTCATTTCCCACTGAGTTGTGTGATATCTATATACATACTCATCTGAAATATACAAATGCAAAAAAAAAGTGAAAATTAATTCAGACTATCTTTGTGATCATTTTTGAATAATTAAAACCTCTCTCACAGCCCTTTCATTTCTTGGTTCAACCACTATGACCACATGTGGGTTTTTTCCCCATGGTAAATCGTACAGCAACCTTAATCTGTGACACTGAAAGAATAGACTTTTAAATCAAAATAAGCATAAGAGGGGGGAAAAAAAGGAGCATATTAATTGCTCCTTCTTCCTACATAGTTTTTTTCATTCTCTTTCCTTCAGGCATTCCTTGCATAAAAATATCCATTCACCAACTGTTCACCAACTGTTCCTCTGCTCGTTGCCCTACCTTAGATTTCATTTTAAGACACCAGTGAATATTTGCTCTTCAGCCTCACAATCTTTCAAGTTTTCTTCAGGTTTTTAAAGGTAGAAATTCAAGGATATACCAAACAGCAACAGTGAGTTAATGAGCACTTTCTGGAAGGGGCTTAGGTGTTATTAAACTTACATTTTTATGAAACTGTTACTCGAAACGCCGCACAGATGAACAGAACTGCCCGCAGTGTATTCCTCACTTCAGCATCCCTTAGTCTTTTAATTCCTGTCACTCCTGTCCTTCAACTTTTGGCACTTTCCAGCTGTGTCCTTCATCATCATAAGATCAAGTGATGCCTTCTCAGGCTTGGGATTTAGTTTGGGGAGGGGTGGCACGGGCAAGACAGGAGGAGAGCTCATACTTTTCCACTGTTGCAGTGGCACGTTCACCTCTCTGTTTTAAATTAAGTTTCAGATGTTTATGTGAAGAAGCAGAAGAGTCTCTATGGGCAGAGGGGGCTGGAGCTCCAGCAGTGCTCATCACGGGCACATCAGCTTTGTATGCTTCAGACAGGAGGAGTGGGACAGGACACAGAGCAGTAACCAGGGGTGGAAGGACCCTCTAAATAGCCTGCAGAGCTTCTGGTGGGAAAAACCCCAAATCCCACGCTGTACTCCATTATTTATATCCTGGTTGTCCTACAGCTGTTAACATTTTTGTTCCCTCCAGAAACAGAGAAACAGATTGAAAACTCAAACTATATCTGTCAGGGGGATTGGACTAGGTGATCTTTCGAGGTCCTTCCAACCCCTAAGATTCTGTCATTCTGTGATTCTGTAACCTTTAAAGTTGATGTTCAGCCTAAAACAATAAACTCCTGCAACTACTTACTAAATTATGCACAAACACACCAAGTTCTTGAAGACTGTGGGCACGTGTAGTAAACATCTTTGTTACCAGCCAGAGGCACCTACTCTGCAGTTTCTTTTCTCATTTCCACACAGTGGGCCAGGTGGCCTTCTCCTGGAAGGCAGCTGAGGTGAACAAGGCATTTGGGAGGCAGCATTGGTTATTTTTTCACAGCTCTCTATTGAACTTCTAGAGGAAAATGTTATAAAAAAGGAAATGCATCAAACACAAACCTATTTCTTTTTCCTGGGAGTGGGGCGGGAGTCTTAGCCTTAAGAACTACAAAGCCATGCAAAGTGTTACCTCTATGCTTGAAAAAGGAGGGGAAGAGGAGCAGCTGTTGACTGAAATGCCTGCTGCATCAGTCCTTTTTTTCTGCCCTTTCATTTTTAGGAGCTCCATCATCATTTAGATACCTGTGACAGCTCCTCTTCTAATAATAATATAGGCACCAGAATTGAGTGAGACCTAAGGTCCATTTATTCCAGTATCTTGTCTCTGACAATATTCATTACAGTCTTTTTGGAGGGAAGCTAAGAGCCATGCAGGAGGGAGATACGGAATAATGTGATTCCCTGCATGGTCTCCTATGGATCTATAATACTTAGAGACTGACCTAACCCCCGAGGCAAAGGGTTTAATAGCCCTTCAGGTTGTTTTGCTGTCATTAATTATGACAGCGCTGGATGTAGGAGTGGATGTGTTTGTTGTTTCTGTGCATTTTCTCCTCTCTCTCTCTCGAGACATGTGATCTTGCATCTTGTTTGTCTGAGCCAAGCAGGACGTGCTCCTTACAAACCAGTGAATTGTAGGGGCATGAGGGACATTGCAAAAGAGCTAATGTGCCCCCTCCTCCTTATTCTTTATGCCTGATCGTAAATAACCCAGGTTTTATGGTGGAGCTCAGAACACCTACTTGCAGAGCAAGTATTCAAACATTTTGTTGTGTCTTTTAGCTCTGTGGATTAATTTGACCAATTTCAAGATATTTTCTTATCTCTTTCACGTAGGGGCTTTTATAGAGCTCCTCAAAGGAACATTAATATGCTCTACACAGATTATTTTATGTGCAGAATGAAATCCCTTGCACCTCTACTTTTTCATCCATTGTTTTTAAAGCCCCACTATGCACAGGTAATTTTGGAAAGCTCTTAAAAGAGTAGGTAGGGATTTGCTCCTAAATCATCTGTGCTTGGATCTGACTGTTTGCTTCCTTAAGGTGCTCTTAAAGGTGATAATATGTCAATATTTTTTATTTCCCCCAGCATCCAACTTTCACAAATGATGTAGATGTGTAAGAATAACAAGGTTTTATTAGGTTCAGATTTCTCTTCCAGTGTTTTCTTTCACTTTTTGATTAGCAGTGCTCTGATGTATTTGTGTTGAGGTTTTGGATGCACCCCATTACTGAACCATGTTCTCTCATAATGACTTACTACAGTCACTTAAGTTCTCCACGCTTAAATGTGTAAGTGGCAAATGTAGGCTCTGTAATGAAATGCAGAAAATGTTGCTGAAATATTTGAGATGCTTCAATTTGGAGAACAGAGCAGATGGGATATGGAATTTTGTTTTTATTTATTGTATTGCTCTCTGTGCTTGTTCCATGAGTCTGGTAACAGCATACTGTATTGTGCCACTTTGATTTAGAAGAAGCTTTACTTCAGGAGTGTAATTACCCTTTCTTTAGCATTAGTTCATTCTCAGCACATGGGGAACTGTTCCCATATTTCTTCTTTTGTCCTTGTTGGTGCTTCCTTATGTGACATTCTCTCCATTCGTATGATCTCTGACCCTAATGATGCACAAGTTGCTTCTGAGTCAAACTCCAGATGAACCCTGTTCAGAACAGCTGCAACAAACGTTATTTCCTTCAGGAACTGTTTGCCACACTCCCTAGGGACAGATGTTTGTTTCCCAAAACAAGAAAAAAAAAGTTCTTGTTTTGAACAAAAGAGAGAAAACATTAAGCATCATTTTACCACTGACAAAGAATAAAAATAATTTACGTCTGGACACAAATGACTTCAGCCCAGCACAGATTATTTTTCAGGTTGAGTGTGCACTCTGCAATTCAAAACAGTTAAACATTCAGACTGTTTTTTTTTTTCATTCATCATTTTAGAATGTGTCAAATGTATTTTTATTTTCAAGCCAAAAAAAACCATGCTTAACAGTACATTTTGAAGACTGTTGTTGGCTTCTAATGGTGAGTCAGTTTGTCCTTTATCAGAGTAGCAACACATGGCTCAACTCACAGCATCTCCTCCGACTGCCTTATGCACCTGGTTAGTCTGCTGGCATTTGTGTTGAATTGCAGAGAGGTGATAAGGATGCAGAAACTGTTTCATCCAGGTTTCCATTACGGAGTTGAATTTCAGCAACATCCCTCCTCGCCTGCGCTATTCCCTTGTAACCTCAAAGTAGAAAAATAAAACATGTTTCAACTCTGGCTGGCTGGATCCTTGCTGGCAAGGAGTATCCTTTCAGATAACCTCAGCAAAACCCAACAGTTTTTTTTGAGATATAAAGCCTCTGCATTGGTTCTTTAATTGTTACTTTTCACATGTTATTTAATGCATCTCCATCTCCTTCTTGCAGCCCATCCAGTTACTGAGTTATACCATGTACAAATTGCAAACAGATGATGGGTCCTGCCATTCCAATGGTATCTTCCAGGTCTAGATGCAGACACAGTGTGAACATCCCCCCAGGGAACATAAGATGCTCCTGATCCATCACTGAGCTCCGGAATGCCATCTGCAGTTCCCAACACTCCTTGCCCTTTGGGGGCAGCCACACTTCCAGCATGGAAAGTTAATCATATCTGTCTCCAAACTTTTCTTTCTAAAGTCAGTAATTCATTACTGTGGCCCACAGAGTTCAGCATGTTGGCTGAGAGCTATTTTGATAAATTAATTACAGACTTTGTTCAGTAGTTGGTTGAAAAGTAAGGAAGTTTTTTGGCAAATAGAGAGAAGAATTTAGTGCAGATCGATGACAAGATACATGAGGACCTAATGCAAATATGAATTACGCTTTCTTTGGCTGTTGGCATTGCCTTAAAATTGTGATTCTTACTGATTTGGAGCATAGGAAGTTCAAGGTGAATATCCGAAAAAATTTTTTTACTGTGAGAGTGACAAAGCACTGGAACAGACTGCCCAGGGAGGTTGTGGAGTCTCCCTCACTGGAGACATTCAAAACCCACCTGGATGAGTTCCTGTGTGATGTACTCTAGGTGACCCTGCTCTGGCAGGGGGGTTGGACTAGATGATCTCTCGAGGTCCCTTCCAGCCCCTAAGATTCTATGATTCTATGATGATTCTATGATTTTTTCATTGCCTTAAAATTGTGATTCTTACTGATTTTTAAATTGTTTTTAGAGGCTGAGGTTGATGTGAAATTCAGTTGATGAAATCTGATTGCAGCTTGCATGATTTGAAGGTTTTATTATGAGCCAACACTGCCTGGATGTGCAGAGTGCCTCTTGAGTTATCTGCCTTCATCTGCTTTCTGACTGGTCCTGAGGGAGCAGTGCTAGGGCACCATGGCCATTTATTTACAGTGGTAGGACGTAAGTTTATCTACTTTTGGGGTTTGCTCCTAATTTCCTTCCTGATTCTGTTAACATTAACTTTCATTAATACAATACAAAACCAGACAATCATCTTGGGGTCCTTTTTATCATCTTAATGAAAATTAAACTGTAACAGTGATACACTTCCAGGGCAGGGTGATTTGACTGCAGTAGAGTAGGCAATGACTATTGCATTAACATACCCACGTTAGACTAATGATGGAGTGCCAGGCTTGCCATCGGGAGGCCATGGTTTACTTTTGTCTTGCATGCAGAAAGGGATCATTAGAGTTCCATGAATAATAGAAATCAGAGGAGGGGAAAAACCTATTAGGGTATTTTATCTATCTTCCTGCCAATATAAAATTCCCTTTTTTCAGTACATAGTCTACACTTGTGTTCTTTTTCCTGACAAAATGTCTGCATTAGAATTCCTGAATAACTCTCTGTGGGAAATGTGATCCGAGTGCTTTTAGGATCAGTGGCAAGACTCCTACTGATTTCAGCAGCAGTTGAATCAAGACTGTAAGAACTTGAACACGTCTTGGTAGGTAGCTTCTTCCAAGCAGGGTTTTAATCTATAGATCAGTAGGAGACGTCCGGGGTCTCTGTTCACATGCTGTAGCTATAGGGCACTGGGGGGACTGCAGTAGTTGCTGGATTTAGGCAGCTAGAAGGCAGATGGAATGCACGTGATTCCACCCACGTTGCCTATGGATAATTCATTATTCTTTCACCTTCAGAAAATATTTTCAGTTCTATTCTGGTAAAAAAGGCAGCAGATATTTATTTATAAAAATCTTTCTGCATTAGGTACAGCTTTATTCCACAGCTGCTGTTTTATTTTTTACTTATGAAGACAAGGCATCATGGAGAGAAGAGGATCTGAGATGCGGACAACCAGACTGTGTTGCTCCTCTGTTGGAAACATCCAGAGGTTGAGAGAAAGTATCATATCTTTTCCAAGGGAGAATTTTCTAAAAGCAGGATTATTCTTATTTTTCATCTGCGTAACCTTTGGGGGGAAACGTGTGATTTTGTCATTAGTCTTTGGACCCACTAATTTCACTTTCCAATGTGGGGCTCCGTAAGGCAGCTTTGCTGATACTCTAGTGAAGTGCTTCTGTCCTGCTTTCCTCTTTAGTTTCCATTATCTGCTGAGTCAGCTCCATGCCACTCCTCATGTTTCCTAGGGTGCCAAGTCCTGGCCATGCCCATCTCCAGTGTTTCAGGAGTCCCAAGAACAGGCAGTAATTCCTCAGTTGAAGGTGAAATCCTACATATAACTTAGTTCTGTGAATGTTTCATATTTCTGCATTACATGAGACTATGTACTTGCTAGGTCAGGACACAGAGGATGGTACAGAAAGCAGCAACTTTCAGATAGCTTGATAAAGGTTGGAATGAATAAGAGTGTTTTACACCTGAAGAACCTGTTAACGACGGGGGGACAACATTGGGCTCTCCATCCTGCATGGAAAAAGCCACCTCTGAATGCTAGAGTATGCAAGAGCTGCAGCAGATGTCTGTGATTTAGAGATTTGAATAACTGTTACACTTGCCAATAGTTCTTATGTACAGAGATTATCCACCCTCTCAGATAAAAATACAGTTTATAAAACGTGGAATATAAGAAGATGGGGTAACCTTGAGCAGTGCTAAAGCTCCTGAGACAAAGGACAATAGTTGGTTTCCTTGGTTAACTCTCCAGCCCTCTCTAATTAGGACTGTTCTCTGCTCAAAGTCTGGCCAAGCAGCTTGACTGCAAATCAGCTTAGGTAAAAAAAACAACAAAACAAAACTAAAATACATCCTTTGACTTGGAAATTACTCCACAGGCTGAGTGGTTTCTGGTTTTGCACTTTCCCCCCTGGAAGGGTGAACCGTTGGTGTGGGGTGTGGTTGTGTGAGTAGTAATTTTTACTACAGTAAGAAATGATTGATAGATGCACAAACTGGATCTTTACGCTGTCAGATGTAAAACATTACAGGCTATAATATTGCTATTAGGTTTTTTGGCTGAGATTAAGTGTCAGCTTGGGTGTATGTATCTTTCAGAGCACCCTTGCAACAGATTAAGAGGTTGTGAAAACATGTTCTTGTGCTGTTTTTTTTGCTGTGTTCTTTTTAATGATTTTATCAGAAAATATAGTTATTTAAGTAATTATAGGAGTATATCCTTCATATGCTAATAAATTGACATTTACAAGCAAGAAACATAACATGTCAGTAACCAGATCACTAACTGTAAAATAATTTCTCTTTATCTCATCTGCTAATATCGCTCAAAGAAGGCCTTGGGCTTCTAGACAGCAATAACATAAATACCAATTTAAGAAGTCTAGTCAATAAAGTGCACTGCACACACACTCCAAATGTAATTAGTTACTCTCCTTTGTTCCTATTGTGTTGCCTATGAATTCTGTGGATGGATTAGGCTTTCCAGAAATGTTTCTCTCCTGCTGTTTCCCCTTGCTATATATCAGTGAGGTCAGGAGGTAGCTCCCACCTTTGGGTGGGAATTGTTTGCCTACAAATGTACCTTCTCCACCCCCAGGCTAGGGAATTTCTCCTGGGGCAATTTGAAAGGGATTTTATTGCATATTGATACTTACCTGACACCCAGAAGAGGGATCTGGATATCCTATTAGGATAACATACAAAAACTGAAGTCATACTGAGATTACTTTGGAACTCTTGCTCCATTTTAAAAGGCAGGAACCATTTTCTAATTATGTTTCTTGCATGTCAGAGCTCCAGGTTTTCCACCGTCAGAGGGAGAGTGATCAGCGTGAGACTGCCTGCCTGTCTTTGTAGTTTCCTGATGGGGAATGTTAACCTCCTCCTTCTCCAGCACTCTCAAACTTGAGGCTAATTATCAACAGGGATCCATGTTGCATTTCTTTCTAAAGCAGATTTCAAGGCCATGAAATCCAACATAGTAAGTAGCTGAACCTTAAAAGGGGACGGGGAGAATAAAAGATGAAAAGAATCTGTAGCGTAAGTTTGATTTAGCAGAAATAGGTCTTTCAAGTTTTGTTTGCTTACCTTAGCAGACACACACGAACCAAAAATACACAGCAAACTGCAAAAATAATGAGCTGGTAAACAGAATAACATTGAGAGGAGTGAATAGTTCAAATGGAAATGAAAAAAGCCTCTCTCTTTTTGAGCTGATACACTGTGGTACACTGCTGTACTGTGTACGTTTGATTTTTGGAACTGGAAAAGCATGAAACTTGTGTTGTTGTACAAACCCAAACCTTGCAGGCCATATTAACTCATTTTCAAGTCAATTTAATTGCAGAATTTTTGAAAAACCATACCCTGTTGAGACCTTCAGTTGTGTTAGAATGGAAATATTTTGGGAAATGGGTTGAACTTGCCACTATTTAATTAAAGAAAAATCTAGGGGAAGATGTTATGATGTCTACATATCTCATTTCAAGGTCTGTGGAATAGGATGTCTTAATTTTTAATTGACAATCATACTTTAGAACAGTTTTCTCATTTTATGAAAGTGGACAACCCAAGTATAGAGCATTTTACTGATTGTATCAAGACTCCTCCCTGCAGAATTTTCCTGCGTTGAAATTTTCAAAATAGGGAAGATTTACTCTGAACTGGAATGAAGCTGAATATCAAAATGTATAAATTTGTCAATGTAATTGCAGAAAAGGCCCAAGGAAATTAGATACAGAAGCAGCATGCAAAAATAATGTGCTGTGCTGCTTGCTCATTTTGTCTACTGTCATACCCTGAGCTTTGTCCCCCCACTCTTCAAATGCCTGAAGCTTGAAGACTTCCACCTGAGTTTTCTTAGGCTGTTTCTTAAACCAAATGGCTACGTAACTTAGCAATAAGTCCTGGCATTAGTGAAATGTCTCTGCCTGCTTGCTTTCATTTTTCCTACTTGTCATCCTAAATATTAGGATAGTTTACAGCTGGTTTGCAAAACAGCATGAGAGACTCTAAGATGATAATGTTTTAATTAGTGTGAAATACCTCATAATTCTGCCTAGAGAGGAGATGTTTTGAAGGGGATCTACAATGATGGTATCATTCCAGATGGTGGAAATACCATCCGAAGAGTCCAACAACAATTTGGAAATGTACTTTGAAAGGGAATGATTTCTGATCCCCACCAATGCTCCAGCAGTAACTCTCAATGCATCAGCAATATATTTCCATCCTCAGCTCTTCTTCATACGTTCCTTCTGCAAAGCATTTGAGCCCCCAAATCCAGGAGGCCTTTGCATGGCTGGCCTGCTCTATCTGAAGCTTCATGAATACTCTTCTATTTTATTTTCTTTTCAGGACAGCTTTTCCCATGTACAACCTTCCTAGAGATCCTTCCATTCCCCAGTAGGTTTTAAAAACTTAATCAGTGCCTTGTACAGCTCTCAGTGGTAGAAAGAGCTACAACACAGGCTATTTGTTCCTGAATCTTGATATAGGAAGCAGCCAACAATGTATGTCCTCATATGTACAGGCTCACACCTTCTTTGGCTGACCTGGTTATTCCTGTGTTCCCATTAGCCCTCTCGGCTGTTCAGTTGAACCAGCTGCATGCACTAAATAATAGAAACATTTAATGTTTTGCCGCTTGGATGGTCCCCAACAACAGTTTGGAACAATCTGGTCCCAGCGGATCGTGCCTGCGGAGCGGCTGGATGGCAGCCCTGCTTCCTGCCAGCCCTCTGGGGGCTGCAGGCAAGGGGGGAACGTGCTATTTTCTGAGCACTCTCAGAGCAAACAGGAGCAGGGTGTGGATGTGTGTGTGCAAATTCATGCAAATTCGGATCTTCCTAGAGCAGCACAAACCTCTTGCTGCTGCTGGAGAAGCTCTCTGAGGTTGTTTTCCTCTGTTGTTACATTTAATTTCAATGTTTGACTGTGCTACAGAAGGTGTTCCCTGCATTC
>NW_009952574.1:1983216-1986043 GCF_000747805.2 Chaetura pelagica | reverse complement strand
CTGCTGGGGAAGCCTTTCCTGCACGGCTGAAGGCATCCCAGGGTGAAAGCAGAGCTGCAAATCAGCCACGTATCTTCTGACAGATTTTATGAAGTCTTGGTCACTCCATTCCCCTATCTCTCCTTCCTCTCCCCTTGGACAATGCACTTGCTTTGCAAACAGAGGTCCTTTCCCTTGATTTATCCCTCACCCTGAAGGCCCACGTGGTCAAGTTACTAAAAAACCTGAAATATCCAGGCAAAGGATATATGAGATCCTGTAGCACTGGGACTTTGCTGGGAAGGGGTCAGCAACCCTGCCGAGGGGTTGGTGGCCTCAACTTGTCCCCAGGAAGGCTCAGAGCTGACACTTGCTGTGGAACGGGTCGTGCATTTTCATGGATTTGGGAGAGGCTGCAGAAGGTCCAACCAGGAAATTGCTGCAGGGGAAAGAGCACGTTCCAGAAAGGGGTTTGGGGGCAGGATGCTCCCAAACACCTCCCTCTGCAAAGTGCTGTAGCCAAACGAAGGGAACTGCTGAACTGCGTCAGCTGAGACCGCTGGATGAAACACCCCAACCTGGGGCTCCCTCCAAATGAAGTGTTCTCTTCTCTTTGTCCAGACAGAACATTGAAAAATATCAGCTTTGTTTTCTGATGAAAATTTGTTGTCTGCCAGCTTTCCTGAAAGCCACTGGTAGTGCCCAGCCCCAGCCTGCACCAACGGGAGGCCTAAAATACAGCTAGTAGCAAGAAGTGGCAAAAATCTAGGCTGCTTTCTTCTTGTAGGTGCTATTACTCTTCCTGCCCTCCCCAGGGGTGTCTTACATGAATGTGGCAGCTTCTATTGATAAAGAATGCTGGTTTTTCCCCCAAAAAAGAGGAATATTTTTTTTTGCTACATGGGGAACCCGTAGTCTGACAAGTATTTCCCTCTCTCAATCCCTGTTCTCCTTTTCTGTACATAAATATTGTGCTTGTGCCCTTCCAAATGCCCCAGCTTTCCTGAAAACCCTGATGTTGTGTACATCAAATTGGCCCATGCATTTTTAATGCAGCCTTATTGACTGGATTCTGGAAGCATAAGGATAAAACAAATCACTGTACTATGAAGGAAAAAGCCATTTGGCCAAGTGCATCTGCTCACCTTTGATTTATTTCAGCAACTTTCTCCTATATTTTCAGCCTATTCCCTCCCCTTAAAAATAATCTATTAGTCTTCTAGTATTTTGGCATTTGCATCTGCAGTCTGCTTGTCAGCCTATTCCATATTCACATTCCTTTGATATATACATATGAAATAATGACCCAAAGCTGAAATAGTAGCTAAACCTGGTTTCTGATATAATCCCTGTGGTATTTAATTTTACTTTCTCAGGCATCTAAAGCGATGGCTGGTGTGATTGGTATCTAAATGTATAGCAGTGTGTCTTTGAGGAGTTAAACCCAGCCAGTGAAACCTGGCTGAACAAAGCCCCTCCAGATAAATGAGCTGTGTGCTGTTTGCTCAGTGCAGGGTGGATAACCTCAGCCTTGCAAATGCTGCCTTGGATAAATGCTGTGGAGGGAATGTAGAAACCCATGCTTCAAAACCTGCCAAAGCCATCCAGGCTGTTCCTTCAGCCACCAGCTCTGGGTGTGCAGCCAGCGTGGGCTGGGGGATGTGCTGGGAGAAGGGAAATTTTGAAAAGGGGTTTTGTGTGTGTCTGTGTAAATTGAATAACAGAAAAGAATCATAGAACTATTTAGGTTGGAGAAGACCCTTCGGATCACCCAGTCCAACCATCATTCCTACTCTACAAAGTTCTCCCCTAAACCACATCCACCAACACCACATCCAAATGACCCTTAAACACATCCAGGGATGGTGACTCAGCCACCTCCCTGAGTGCCCTATTTCAGTGTCTAACCACTCTTTCCACGAAATTTTTTTTCCTAATATCCAGTCTGAACCTGCCCTGTTGCAGCCTGCAGCCCTTCCCTCTTGTTCTGTCACTAATTACCTGTGAAAAGAGACCAGCACCAACCTCTCTACAATGACCTTTCAGGTAGTTGTAGAGCCTGATGAGGTCTCCCCTCTGCCTCCTCTTTCTCAAACTAAACATTCCCAGCTCCTTCAAGTGTCCTTGATAAGATTTATTCTCTAGGCCCTTCACCAGCTTTCTGCCCTCCTCTGCACTCACTGCAGCACCTTGATGTCTCTCTTGAATTGAGGTGCCCAGAACTGGACGCAACAGTCCAGGGACTTGTTATGGAGCTCCCAGTCAGGCCCATCTGAACATGGGACCCTCACTGGGCCACAACTGCTGCAGCAGGTCCTTAGTGTGCCAGCCTGTCCCCAGAGCTGCCAATTTCAGCAGGTAAGATGGACAAAGAGGAGATGAGAAGGAAAAAGAGAAGGGAGTGATCTTGTACAAGCCAAAGTGCACTGACAGCAGTTAGATCCTGGTCTATTCAGTCCCATCCCAGTGCATTGTCTCTGGACCACATGGTTTTGCCAGGAACAAAACCAAGCTCTCTCTAAAGTAACACACTGTCTTGTGGTTTTCTGTGTTGTATTGCTGTTCTGTGAGGCTTGTGCTCCACATCTAGATGTAAATTACTAACAGCAGCATAATAAAGATCTAGACAGTCATGTCAGCCCTTCTCATGCTACAAGCTTTTATGCTGATTGTTGAAATCCACCAACAATATTGCAGCAACTTCACAAGACACTGGTGCTTTCTAGTGTAGTGGGAATGATATGGCTTGTTTTCAGCTGCCTCCAGAAGCAAATGTGGGATTTGAAAATGGACTCTCAGCATTGTAAGGATGGTGCAGACCTGGGGACTTGGTGTGGGACTTCAGCAG
>NW_009952574.1:1971891-1983090 GCF_000747805.2 Chaetura pelagica | reverse complement strand
CAGCAGGAGCAGGCAGCCAGGCCAGAGCACTGCTGCAGGACTGTTGGTGGAAGTTACCAAAACCTCATTGTAGAAGAGGGTATCATCATGCTTTTGCAGTTTACAGCCATTTACCAGTTTGGGGAAGGATAGCTTGTGGGGGAAAAAAAGTCAGTTGAATGTAAATCCTTCTGCATTAGGATAAATTTTCCCTAAAGCATCCCTTAATCAAATGGGCTGTAAGGCTCCCTTTGTCTCAGGCAGTATTTTAGCCATTCTGAGTTTAAATGATGGATGTATAATTCTGTGACATTTCCTTCAAGAAACGTATTGTGTCTGTGTTCAGTGGTGACCCAAAGCCAAAAAAGAGAAAGGCTTTTGTAGATTTTTGTGTCCAGTAACTTCAGGGAATAATGTTTCTTTAAAATATTTCTTTTAATAAGCTTAAGCGGAGAAAATGGAAAAGCATCATTCATACTTTGATGTTCTAAAGTATGAAATCTGAATAGCTTACTACTGACTAAATTCTATCCCCTGACCATGGAAAGAGGCAAGATTTAGGAACATCTAAAGATCAAATAGAAGAGGGTCAGCTTTGTGATATAGTGGCTGTGCAATTCGTTGGCACACGGGAGTCATGAGTTCAAGCTCTGAGCTCACTATTTCTCTTACAAGATGACATCCTCACAGGGGGCTGCAGGGCCAATACTTTTAAGTAACACTCCTTGAGAAAAGCTCTGGACCAGCTGCATGGGGAGACCAGTGGTTAGAAAACTTCCCTACGACATGGGACACCCTGGTTTGAACCCATTAAACTACAGCTGTCTCTCAGATTTTTACTAAGGTACTTCTGCAAAGCAGAAATTAAAGTATTTTTGTGTCTCATTGAGGTGTTTTGAGCATTAAAGACACCTCAGACCAGATGCCTGAAGGTTCAGTTAAGCAATTTGGAAGATCACTCAGGATTCCCAGGTGCCTAACCTGTTGGCTTTGTGGAGTGTTTCATATGATGTTCAGCCAGTATTGACTGATATACCCAGATAAATGAACCTGGGGAGATTTTCACTTTGTGGCATGATTTTTAGAGGTAGCTTTAAAGACTCTTCATGTGCTGTGGAAAAAGTAACATATGGGAAATAGCTGTAAACTATGGTTAGATCCCTGCTGCAGTTTATTAGTATTCTTTGTGCAAAACCGTGTGGAAAAATTGCTTTGAAGATACATAGAATCATAGAATATGCTGAGTTGGAAGGGACCCATCAGAATCATTGAGTCTGATGATACCTGCTTAGGAATCTAAATACTGAGAAGCTTACCACAATCTGCAATAAACTGGACATTCAAAATCTCTGGCCTGGCCTTTGAATAGCCCTGATACTGAAATACTCAGTTTGTTGTACTCAGTCTGCTTTAATTCATGTTAGAAGAAAAGTGATGTAGCCCTGAGCAAAGAACCTGGCCAGGTGTGAAGGGCTGCAGCTGATGTGTGTCATCAGCTCCCTGGCTGGACTCCAAAAGTCTGTAATTGCAAGTGAACTTAAGCATCATCTTTCTGAAATCAACTCATCAAGAAGTTGGCTGTGAAGCATTTGAGATTAAGTATCTTGTATGTATTTAACAGGAAGCTTTTTTCAAATCAGGCAGGACTGAGGTGGAATCAAGGATACTCTAAGCCTTATGGTTGTGGATGATTTGGCCACAGCTTTATGATGATGTTACTGCTAATATGTGTACTACCTTATGCTGAGAGAATGTATTAATCTTTTACCAGCATGAATATGTTAAAGTTCATAGTGCATTGTGTTTGCCTTCACCTTCTTTACGAGGGTGTAAATGAGCCCTATTTTGGTAACTGTTTTTATAGATTCTGAATTATCGATCATGGGCAAGAATGTAGCCTTCATTTATACCTGAGTTCCTCAAAGTCTTGCATTTCCTCCTTCTCCAAAATCATTTGGAGGAAGACAGTACAGCTGCCTTCTTGGGAGGAAGGAGGTGGATTCAACCCGTAACTGGATGCCCTGGTTGCCCAAGACACTAAAAGGAGTCTGGTTGGCCAAATTCCACTTACAGTGTATGAGGAACAGTCTGCCCAGGGATTTGGTGGATGGATCATTGCTCTTTGTACTTTGAGTGAGGACAGCTGAGCTCCCACCTTCAGGCCTCATTCAAGTGCTTTAGGTCAGGACACATGAATCCAGGCCACAGATGTGGAGGGAATGATTGGTTTTTGACTTTGTGCCAGGAGCCCCCCCTGTGCCTCTGTGATTGGCTTTGCTGGGGTGGCTGGGGCAGTAACAACCTGGTACATCAGGCTTTACTGCAGGCTGTAAAGGCATTGCCAGCATCCCTGGATGCATGTTTATGTACCGTTATAATAAGCCCATATACCTGCATTTTTATTGCTGCAGGATTCTGCTGTTAGAGCAGTGCTTCACTTGGGCGTTTCTGTGTCACCCATTATATCTCTATGAAGAGAGAAACCTACAGAGGTGGGTGAAGAGCACAGCACTGAAGTTCTTGGGTGAGAACCTAAGCAGTGGACCATCCCTGTCCTTACTCAGACATCTATTATATCAATGTTCCTCTTCAATTCATGCAAATGCATTCAGAGAAGATAAGTGACTTATCTGGTTCCCATCTGAAGCTGGGTAAAAACTAGCTGGCCTGTTCAGTAACCTGTAGCCATCTCTCCTCAGAGCCTACAGAGTGCAGAAATATTAATGCATCCTCCTTTCTTTATGGCTTTAATTATTGTGTGCACTGGGTATGATGATAAGTGGATATCTTTGTGTTAAGCAGCTAATTAATGTTTGGAACTTACTCTTTTGTTTACTGTTGGGTTTTGCATGAAACTATTCTCAGCTATAATAGAGTTCATGAAATATGTACTGTGGATTCAAAGTGTTAGAAACAAAAAGATGAGGTGCAGCTAAGGGCCACCAGGGCATGTTGACTTCTTTTGGTCCTACATACATCAAAAAAATTAAGTGCAACCCATTGCTTGGAGGAGTGATTGGAGCTAAAGTACCTTGTTTAATCTCACACGTGCAGGATGCCATGCGAGCCAGGAAGGCTATCAAGATACAGTTTTAATTAACATTTGCTTTTTAGATAACGTGCACAGTTTATTTTGGCAAGAGTTCATTGAATATGAAATTTCCATAATTAAGATACTTAAACCTGCACTATTTTGTTTTCTGCCGTATTTTTTCCAAAATGGCATAAATTCTGCAGCCTTTATTACCCAATACGCAATTACTGCAAGAAAGAGCAATTTCTCCCCCTGCTTTTTTAAATCTGCTTTTAACCTCTCAATTTTGGTGCCTTGTTAGGCAGCATCTTCTTGTCACAAATCTGATTGAACAACCACAGAATAAAAATAAAGGAAAGGAGGTATAAATATAATTACCTGTTCTTAAGATAATTAAATAAAATTCTTTTGTTAATTGGTTTTAACTGTACATTTGAATTAACTCATCACTGTATTGTCTGAACACCCCATAAAACTATGTAGATTAGTGAGTCATCACAGATATATATTTCTCCTCTGTCCTTCAGAAGGAGCCAGTCTTAAAACAATAAATTTTACATACTTAGAGGTATTAAATGCTCCTTTAAAGAGATATTATCAGCCTCCTGTTGTAAGAGGAATAAGTGGATAGGTGTGAGAAACATTCCTTGGTGTAGATGGTGAGCCAAAAGAATTCATGGTTCTTCAATGTTCCTCTTCTTTTTAATGGTGCCTAAAAAGAATTTACTGAAAAAACTTAGTTGTGCTTAATATTTTTCTGTGATGGATTCTTAAGATGAGGCTTGAAAGCTCTGTAACCAAACAGATCTTAGCTCTGTAGCATCAACGGATTTTCACAAGTACAATGTCAAGTTAAAAGGGAGGAAACTGCTTTCTTTCCTGTTGTGTTGGGAGGTGTTAGGAATGAAGAGAAGGGTAAAATCACTGTTCAGAGTGATTGCTGGAAAATGAGGTTCTTCAGAGCAGTAAATGTCGAGTTGGTAGGGGAGGAAACGTGCAGATCCATTGTGGTACTGTGAGTTTTATTTATTGAAGGGCTTACAGATGAGTGTGAGGAGTGTAAAATTGAAGAACAAATTAAGGGTAAAAGGTGATTTGTGTTCTGGCTAAATCCTCTTTCTTTTTTTTAAATATAAATATATTACCAGTAATTCCATTTTTAGGTACAAAATTGCCCACCTTGACAGACTGCCAGGAATCCAGTGCAGGAGGTTTGAGGGGTCCCTCTCCGCTCTGTGTGCGTGGCATGTTTGCTTTGGTGTAAGGGTTTGCAGACCAGGAGGATAAAAACTCACTCATAAGAATACAAATTTTTCAGACCTGCTCAAATTATTTGTCTGTTATCCAAAGAGTGACTGTGAGGAGAGTTGAAATCACACCAGCCTCCCTGTACACACGTGCGCTAGGAAAGTGATGTTTAAATCCAAACTGCCAGGGAGCCTCTTCCTCTCTTGGACTGGGGCACAGCTCTAGCCACTGGTCCCTGGGAGGAGTTCATCTGCACTCAGTGTCTACATGCAGAATTTAGCAGATGTGACTTTTTTTCACAGCTTAGCCCTCACGTTTAGCTGTGAGGTAGGTAAATGTGGTTGGACCAACAGTACTCATCAGAGTGTTCACTTCTGCCAAAATACCTGGTGGTCCTGGACCAGGCTTAGGGGGAAGTCCATGTGGGACCTTGGTTCTCACCTGCTGAGCTGGGCAGTCAAGAGTAACCCCTGTGCTAAAGCCCAGGTTTGCTGAGCAGAGGCTGGCTGGGGGAGGGCTGCATTGGTCACATCCTCAGGATCTCAGAGAGCAGCCTCTTGCCCTTCCAAGCAGGACATTTATATTGGTTAAACTGCCTGTGTTAGAGTGTGTGTGGAGTCAAAACCAGTGTCTGCAAATTTGTGTGTAGTTACAGGTCTCCTTTAGCCCATCATCACAGACACGGGCGACCCCGCTTAGGCAGGTAATCTTGATATTAGAATCATGTTGAGAAGCTGGAATTGAATCCTTGGAGCAAGGAGGGGAGATGAGGAGCAGGCCTTCCTGATGGCTGCAGAGCACTGCAGGGAATGGGCAGAAGAGAGGCCAGGAGTTTATTCAAACTAATGCCAATATTTGCATGAGGGTCCACAAATGGAAATCTAAGCTGCTCACCAGAAGAATATGAGAATTACATTTCTGCTGCCAGAATGACAGCTAACAAGCCAGAGAATATACGTCTTTAAATGACCATCAGGTATTATCATCAGAAAATAATGTAGTCTCTTCCCTCTCCCTAGAGTATGTGCTAGTCATTAGCTTTATGATGTACATAACTGTCCTTTCATTCTCAGGTCTCTTCTTCATTCATTTGCTTCATTGTACATTAGAGCAGATGTAAAACAACATGCTGTTTTAATCCAAACAAAACCTGCTACTAAATATAAAAAAAAATCTATTGTTTTACGTGCTGCTTAGGGAAACCTTTAGTACAAATTCTTGATGATCTGGCCAGGTACTTCTGTAATTCTGACCTTTGCACCCCTGCTTTACCTGTATCTTCACATTCTCACCCAGTTCTTTTTAATCTGTATTAAATATATTTGCAATTAATTCCATCGCAGGCTCACAACTAGTTTGCTAAAGGTTTCCACACTCTGTGAAAAAGAGCTAGATGGGCCAGCAGCTACATCCCATTTATCCACCTGAAAGTGCAGGCAAGACACAGGAGAAGGAGAAGGTGGATGGGTTATAAGTTAATGGGTTAATAATGACCGTGGACTGGACTGTGTCTCTATCAAGTTCAGTGCCTTTGTGGATAGGGCTGGGAAATTGTACAAGATGGGTTTGCTCAACCACAAACACCCTCATACAATAGAGACAAAAATTAAAAGCAGAGATAAAAGAAGCAGTATATGAGCTTCACAGAAAGCTGCAATACAAAGGTTTCAGGAAACCATATTTTGAAGAATTAAGAAAGTTTTCGGAAGTAAAGTGGGATGGCTGGAAGGGACAGATGGAACAATCAGTGATTACTGTACCTTGAAGAGGGGCTTCTCAGAGGCTAAAAGTCTATGTTGAAATAGCCAAAGTCGTGGAAGAGGAATGAATACAGAGCTGAGTTAAATGCAAAGGGACAAAGATAAGCTGGAGTTGGAGTCAGCAAAAAGAAGAATAAGCTTCCTTAGAAATAATCTGTAAAGTAGAAGGGAGTTCAAGAAGGAGAGCAGGCCTATAGTAAGTGAAGAGAAGGCTCTATTTAAATATTAGTTCAAATGGCTAAGGTGCTCAAATAATTTTAACATTTCTTTAGGAAGATGAGGATTTGTCTCTGGCTCCAGGGAATTAGGATCAATAGCCTTTTGGTTTTGATGGGGCAATATTTTGCCCAATAGTTGCAAGGGGGTATCGTGTACGTTATCTCTGGCATCCAAGAATATACTAGGAAGGCTGCAGTCAATACATGTGGATATAAGTGATGAAGGGTGGGGAGGAGCACGGTGAGAGCCCTTGAACCCTTGCAGATCAGGAAGGCTGGATGCTGCGGAGGTAGAGCCCAAGGAGTTAACCTGATGACTCTGCAGCAGAGCAGCAGTGGAAGAGCTGATGGCCTTGTCTAACATTTAGAGGTGCAAAGTTACAAGCCTTAATCTAATTAGCACCTTCTGAAGCAGTAGCTGGGGCAAGCAAACGGGATGTCTGCGTGTCTTAAGTGAATGAGAGAGTCTAGGGGGGTGCTAAAAGTGTGACAATATGTCTGAGTTGGCATGAAGTGGGGTTTTCAACTGAAGGGTTTAAGACAACACCCTTGGGTTGGGTGTTAGGCCAGCAGGACACGTGCCTACAAGAGCCCTAAACCCTCGACTGACTGCTCTTGCTCCTTTTTTTCCTCTTGTTTCTTCTTTTCTGTAATGTAAAAATAAATCCTTTTCTCCCATTTGAAACAAGGCTTTAAAAATAAGCTCATTTATGTTGGTCTTCTACAAAGGAGTAACCTTCACCTGCAGGGATTTAATTAGCATTCACTGTGTAAACGAAAATGGGCAAATTGTAGTAGAGTGGAGCTAATAACATTGGAGGAATTGTGGGTCACCTGGTGAAAACCTAATAGACTACCAGTATGTAAAGTGATTCTGGCAGTTCCATTTTAAAAATATCTTCTATCATCAGTAAAATAAATGGAGCTAAAATCACTGGTGTTAGAAAGCTAATGAAACTAAGTACAGTAAAGAACAGAAAAAGAGTAAATCCCACCAAGAAAGCGTGTTGTGGTTTAAAACAGAGTCAGTGCCTCTTTTGGCAGCAGATAACAGAGTTAATGTCATAAATTTGGATTTTTCTAAAGCATTGGATATTGCATTTCAAGAAATCCATTTGACAAATTAGTTTAGTGAGGCTTGGAATGTGAAGCATGGCCAAGAGACTGCATGACATGGGCTGAATGATGGATAGCCAAGTGTTGCAGTCAGGAGAGGTACCTAATGGGGTTTCCTGGGAAAGGTGTTAGGTCCGGATTTATTTAACCTTTCCATTAATGAGCTGGGAGAGGAAGTAAATGTGCAAATTAATTATCTCAGTTTGAGAAGATTTTTAAGCTAAAAAACAACAGAGAAATAAGGAACATGGGCAAAAAGATAACAAAATGCCATTGCATTGAAAACAGGAATGCAGATGTATATATAGCTTAGGTGAGTGAGCTGGAAACAGAGCTAGCACTGAAATAATAGACCAAGAGGGCAATAGAAGGAAAGAAATTAGACATGTTTGCATTGAAGTGTGTCAATATGAAAAAGAAATATAAATTTGGGGTGTATTTGATAGCTTTTCATCATAGTGCAGGGGATGTGACAGCACGAATCACGTCTCTTAGGACACTGGAGAGTCAGATTGGAGGAAGTATTAAAATATGCACTGTGAAAAATAATCTTATATTGGCAGGTGGATGGTCAAAATGAAATACTGGTGTTTTACCTACATTCTCTATTTCTCTAAAGTCGAGAAACAAGTAGTTGTAGCCTGGATTTGTTATGCCATAAAGCTGCACAAAATGCAAACTGGGACATAAATTACACAGATGACAAAAGGGATGTAAAGGAAGAGGAAAAACTGTAAAGCCCGATGCTTAGTCCTTGCAGTTTTCAGCTCTTGTGACTGAATTTTTCTCCTCATAGAGAGTTTATTCACCCATGATTATGCACTTTCTGTGGTGCTTCCCAGCTGATGGGCACTGTGATGTGACATCTGAAGGATTTGGGGATGTGGAAGAAATAAATAAATAAGAAACGTGGGAGGGGGACACGACATAGAAACCATTTAATTTTCAGAAAAAAAACCCCACAAAACAGAGATCAAATGACAGTAGTATTTTGGAGTTATTTCAGTCATGTTGCAAAAACCTCTGTATGATTGCAGAGAGTGCAGGATGTTCTGTTAAACAGGTGCTTCATTAAGTTAGTCTTAGGGGAGGATGGGGAACGAATGTTTTTGGAGAGGCTGGGGATAAATTGAAATAACAGTTCTGGGCAATCGTTAGTTCAGAGCGACCATCAAAGCCCGGAAATTGTTATTTTTAGTTGCAGATGGCTGGAGAGAGAGAGCTCCTCGTGTTCTCTGCTGAGGGGCTGGGTGCTAATGAACACCCCGGTTCTGCAGGACGGAGAAACAGCAGCTCGCACTCGCTGGGCTTTGAACTTCACTGCTCTTACCAGGTTGCAAGTACTTGTCCAGATACTTTGTTAAGTGAAATGAGCTGTTGAGCAGTGAGAGAGCTCGCAGTTCAGGTATAATCCTTGAGAGGAACGCGAACAAACCAACAAAAAGAAATCCCACTGTAGGTTTTTTCGACCGCGGGGGTGAAGACGAACAAGTTTGACCTGGGTTTTCTCTGGGAAGATGTATAATCTAGGGAGTTGCTGTAATTTAAGGTTGCCCGTATTTTCCTTAAGGGTAAGTTTCTCAAATTCATATGTAAACCATCCTTACTGGTTTTATTCTGATACAGCTTCTTATACCTGCTTTTGAGAATGAATTTAGTGTTTCCATGAATTTGGCAAACAACATAAGTTTGTTTTGGTTTCTAAGTGCTGGTGAATTGTTCCCTCTTTGTAATTTATGATATGCAAATGGCTCCTTCCAACTCCTGGCATTGCTCCTGTTCCCTCCTTGAAGGACTGGAGTTCTGGGTTTGAGAGGCTCTTTAAAAGCAGGATGTGTAGCTTGCAGTAATTTCCAAGCAATTTGAGGCATTTCTCACTGACCCAGGCTTGTCACAAGTGTACTTTGCAGGTTTTATTTACTGTTTTTCTGTGCTAGTCTCCCCCATTTGTTAGGTATTTTCCCATAAAAAGGAAAGCCTTGAACTCATGTTGTGGTTAAAGGGAAAGTTTCTGCTGGTGGAAGGTAGAGCTGATGATGTTTCAGGCTGGTCCCACACTTTCCTTGTGGTAACTCCTGCCTCCATTCTGCCACTGCTGCTTTTCCCTGGAGAACAGAAGCCATGGCACTGCTGCATTTCAGGCTCACACCTCCAACATGCTTCTTCCTGACCTGCACCGTGGGTTGTTCCTAAGGAAAAGACATCAGTAATGAGGTGCTTTCTGGACCTACCTTCTTTGTCAGCTACCTACTGTCACACTTCTCCTAATTTCCTTGTTTTCTTACAGAGCAGAAGTCCTTTCAAAATATGGTGGAAGGAAACTGTGATGGCACTAGTGAAAGATAACATTTTGGAGTACCTTTTTGGAGGAGGACAGTGTCAAGTCATGGGAAGATGCCTGATAGTTGCTTTCTCTGCATCACTTCCATGGCTGCTGTGGGGCAATCTGCAAAACATGCTGTTGCCCAGTGTACAGCTGTGGCACGGAGGGGTAAGGGGGAGTGCTGAGGTGCATTTCCTCTTATCTCATGTTTGATCTTTTTTCTTTTCAAGTCCAACCTGCTGCTGCATTCACTTGTCATAATCTGGTATCATCTACCCCTTCACGTATGCTGGTTTTGTTCTGCTGTTTTCATCCCTGCAACCCTCTGTCTGGGCATCATTCATGTGTGAGTGCAGAATCAGCCCTTACACGATGCATCGTGATTAGGTTCCAGTGATCAGTGTGTGACAAACCTGCTGTATCCAGGAGGTGCATTAGTGAACTCTTTGTTGCACATGAATCACCTACCTGATCAACTGATGCAAAATATTCCTTCCATTAAAGAATGGGAGTGAAAACAGTGCCCTTTTCCATCAATAATACTCTGTTTTGTACATTAATGCTGCTGAGCAGGAAAACAAAGGAAGAATTTATGAGTGATAGTAATAGTTGTGGATTTTTTTAAGCAGCATAAAGCCATGTGCTCCAGGTCATGTGACAACCATCAATTCACATAAAATCAAAAGAAACAGCCTTTTTATGGACAAGATATCATAGAAGTCAGGGGGTTTGTGCATTCTCCAGTGTCTGCTCCTGCCTGCTTCAGGCTGGGTCATTGGTGTTTTGTTTTGCATGGTCTGTAACATCTGCTGTTCAGCTGAGTGTGTTGATCTGGGGACAAGAAGTGGCTCCTCTGGGCAAAGCAGCATCACACCAGCAAGCCCAGTCCCACTGCTGAACTGCCCAGAGACCTCCATGTGATTTGCTTATTGGTGATGGGAAATCATGGATGCCCTGGCTCGGGGAGCTGTGATCCTTTTGCAGTTGGATACGCTTTGTATTACTAAACTGAAGATTGTGTGAAATCAATTGGGAGGGGGAAAAAAAAATCAATGCCTGTTTTTTCAGGATGAAAAGGCAAGATAGCCACACAATTAAGTGCTGGAACACATTTTCCACACTCTTCCTGTCATGTTCTCCTGATTCTGTGCCTTGGCTGTTCATCAGAAATAATTAAACTCTCTCCCATGGGCAACAATTACTTGCTTAAAATATTTGAGTAAAAAGAATGCATTTATAATTACCTACCCTTTTTGAAGGTGAAAATGGAGATTATCTTTGATGAAATAAATGAGTGTGGGGAGAGTTGCTGACTACCAGAGCATTGCACCCCATGGTGGTGTGACCCATGTTCACTGTCAGACGGGATGCCCGTCTCCAGCCCACCAGGGCCTCTTAGCTGTGAAGAACCTGTGAAAAGGTTTTGATTTCATAGTTAGGCCCAAGCCAGAGCCCCTGCCCATGAATTGGGGATGTTTATTCTGGCAAATTTGCACATGGACGTGATGTTTTTAAGCAGCA